>NC_074698.1:33402971-33418100 GCF_029448725.1 Salvelinus fontinalis | reverse complement strand
TAACATAACCTACCTTTAAATAGCTATCATCACCTGCTCCTAACATAACCTACCTTTAAATAGCTATCATCACCTGCTCCTAACATAACCTACCTTTAAATAGCTATCATCACCTGCTCCTAACATAACCTACCTTTAAATAGCTATCATCACCTGCTCCTAACATAACCTACCTTTAAATAGCTATCATCACCTGCTCCTAACATAACCTACCTTTAAATAGCTATCATCACCTGCTCCTAACATAACCTACCTTTAAATAGCTATCATCACCTGCTCCTAACATAACCTACCTTTAAATAGCTATCATCACCTGCTCCTAACATAACCTACCTTTAAATAGCTATCATCACCTGCTCCTAACATAACCTACCTTTAAATAGCTATCATCACCTGCTCCCAACATAACCTACCTTTAAATAGCTATCTTCACCTGCTCCCAACATAACCTACCTTTAAATAGCTATCATCACCTGCTCCTAACATAACCTACCTTTAAATAGCCATCATCACCTGCTCCTAACATAACCTACCTTTAAATAGCTATCATCACCTGCTCCTAACATAACCTACCTTTAAATAGCTATCATCACCTGCTCCCAACATAACCTACCTTTAAATAGCTATCATCACCTGCTCCTAACATAACCTACCTTTAAATAGCTATCATCACCTGCTCCTAACATAACCTACCTTTAAATAGCTATCATCACCTGCTCCTAACATAACCTACCTTTAAATAGCTATCATCACCTGCTCCTAACATAACCTACCTTTAAATAGCCATCATCACCTGCTCCTAACATAACCTACCTTTAAATAGCTGTCACCAACTGCGTCTGTATTGTTTTAAACCGGTCACTATATAGTATACACTATCATGTCTGACCAGGCCTCATGCTGGCCAACCCACTAAACTAAATGTCACTGTCGACAGGGAAAATTGCTTGTATTGCATTGTAACTGGCCCTTGATTCTATTATCGAATCCACAAAGCGCCGATCCCCTCCAACTTGGGCCGCCTCCATCCTGTATCAAATTAACCCCCTTTCTCACTCCAAATATAAACACAGGCTACCGACTATGATGTCAGAGTCATCAGAGAGTGAAACAGAAAATCAAACCCAGATAGAGGAATGGATGGAGGGATGGACAGAGGCTAACTGGCAGGCCAGCAGAGAAGTGAAACGAGTGTGTGTGTGTGTGTGTGTGTGTGTGTGTGTGTGTGTGTGTGTGTGTGTGTGTGTGTGTGTGTGTGTGTGTGTGTGTGTGTGTGTGTGTGTGTGTGTGTGTGTGTGTGTGTGTCTTTGTGTGTGCATGCGAGAGAGACAGAGAGAAAGAGGCCATTGGAGCATCAACTCCCTTTAGAGTGTCGTTTTGGCCAATAACATTGTGTTTTAAATGACATCTCTGTCTCATGATGAAAAAGAAAGACCTGTTATGGTAAAACAATTCATAATAATCTAAGTCTTTCAAATATACACACTATCACGCGTGATCTGATGAACGTGACTTGCATTCACATTTCACATCACAGTTCTAAACTGATACAGTACGTGTCATATAGTGAACATGTAGAAAATGGTTCATGGTCTTGGGATGAATATTCTTTTTGACTGCGATAACAAAAAGCACACTGTGCAACAGACGAGGTGGGTGGTTGGTGGAGAGGTCAAGGTGAAGGTCAAGATGAGAAGACAAGGAGGTGAAGGATCTCTTGTTCTCTCTTCACTCTCATTCATTCTCACTTCAACCTGACCAAAGAAGCAGCTTCATAAGCTTCGTAGTCCCTCCATACCACTCGAGAAAGAGGACTATTATAGATGACACATATAGATTGTTGTTTGATTGTTTGACCTTCACCAACAAATGAAGAGCTAATTAAAAAAATACTTATATTCATAATTATGTATGCTATTTGTCCCTCATAACATGTTTGTTCATGTTGTATGTTTGAAGCTGTCTTGGTCATCCAGTATCGCTTAAGGCCATATTTCTCCTACTAAAAACTGCAGAGTAAAGAGCTTTACTGAGAAGAATATAACGTGTTTACAGAAAAAGAGATAAAATATGCCCTGGGATTTGTAGGTCCAACCATATTGTTATTGATTCCAGATTTAAGAATAAAAGTATCCCTAAATGTAATTCTGAGACAGATGATGCATAGCGACTATTAATGAGTCTGGAATCCATAACTGATATGAGCGTAGAACTGATGAAAGTGATGATAAACTAAAAGCAGGCTTGGTACTCAAAATAAGTGAGATGGGGAAAAAGTATTATTATGCAGGGGTTCACTCCAAGTTCAATCTGAGCAAGCCAGTCAACTTGAAAAGGGCCCTATAATGTGTCTGGAACTTAGAATTGAAATGAAAAATGGAACTGATGAAGCACAGACAAACTAAAAGCAGAATTGGTACTCATCAAACAAATGACATGGGGAAAAAAAGTATTATTTCCCTAGGTTACCAGAACGGTGAATGTGGTACACAAAGGTTTAACAGTACTTAAGGTTGACAGGAGTAGCCTACTCATTTGGGTTTAGGTGAGAACGTGAACAGATGTATTTTTTCCAGCCGCCTCATATAGTCTAATAGCAGCATCTGGCTAAGGAACCACGCCGCACGTGTCTCTATATAGCTGCTTCAGAGGATACATAGTGGTCTAATTACCGACCAATGAACAGGGCCGTAGCACCTGTCCACTCCACCCTCGTTACACAAACCCAGAGTTTGTTTTGTGACCCTGTGATTGAACACCTCTCTCTGCAACTGGATCCTGGATTTCCTGACGGCCTGAACCCAGGAGGTGAGGGTAGGCAACAACACATCTGCCACGCTCACCGTAAACACGGGGGCCCCTCAGGGGTGTGTGCTTAGACCCCTTGTGTACTCCCTGTTCACCCACGACTGTGTGGGCGTGCATAACTCCAACACCATCATTACATTTGCAGACGAAACGACAGTGGTAGGCCTGATCACAGATGACAATGAGACAGCCTATAGGGAGGTCAGAGAAGTGTTACTGTGGTGCCAGGCCATCAACCTTTCCCTTCCCTTCCCTCAGCAAGACATAGGAATGGATCGTGGACTACAAGAAACGGAGGAACGAGCACGCCCCCATTCACATCGATGGGGCTGTAGTGGAGCGGGTCGAGAGCTTCAAGTTCCTTGGTGTCCACATCACTGAGGATCTATTATGGTCCACACACAACAAAAGTGAAAATTTAAAAGGGCACGACAACACCTCTTCCCCCACTGGAGGCTAAAAAGATTTGGCATGGCCCCTTTAGATCATCAAAAGGTTCTACAGCTGTGTCACGCCCTGACCTTAGTATTCTTTGTTTTCTTTATGTTTTTTAGTTAGGTCAGGGTGTGACATGGGGAATGTATGTGTTTTGTAGTGTCTAGGGGTGTTGTATGTTTATGGGGCAGAGTAGAGTAATGTTGTCTAGTTATGTCTATGGCTGCCTAGATTGGTTCTCAATCAGAGACAGCTGTCATTCATTGTCTCTGATTGGGAGCCATATTTAAGGCAGCCATAGGCAGTAGGCTTTTGTGGGGTGTTGTCTATGTCTATGTTGTACGTTTGTAGCTTGTGGTTGCACTTACGTATTTAGCTTCACGATCGTTTGTTTTGTTCATTTTGTAAGTGTTTGTTTTTTCCTTCATTAAAGAAGATATATTTTTCACGCGCTGCGCCTTGGTCCTCTCTTTCTCAGGAAGACGATCGTGACAAGCTGCTCCATTGAGAGCATCTTGACTGGCTGCATCACCGCTTGGTATGACAACTGATTGACATCCGACCGCAAGGCACTACAGAGGGTAATGCGTATGGCCCAGTACATCACCTGAGCCTAGCTCCCTGCCATTCAGGACTTTTATACCAGGTGGTGTCAGAGGAAGGCACAACAAATGGTCAAATACTCCAGTGACCCAAATCATAGACTGTTATCTCTGCTACCCCACGGCAAGTGGTATTGATACACCAAGTCCGGAACTAATAGGACACTGAAAAGCTTCTATCCCCAAGCCATGAGACTGCGAAATAGTTAGTTCAATATTTAACCAAATAGCTACTCTTTCTGCAGCTATCTGCATTGACTGTTTTTGCACTATCTTTTTTGACTCATCACATACTCTGCTGCTATTGTTTATTATCTGCCACTTTATTCCTAGTTACATATAGCCACATTATCGTTACTCATTGTGTATTTATTATTACTTTCATTATTAGGTGTTTAACTTTTTATATTATTTTACTATTTTCTTTCTCTCCGCATTGTTAGGAAAAGCCCATAAGTAAGCATTTCACTGTTAGTCTACAGCTGTTGTTTACACAGCATGTGACAAATGAAATTGTATTTGATTGATATGATTTGATGTAGAAGCCTTTCCATAGAGGGTTCTACACGGAACCCAAACAGGTTCTACCTGGAACCAAAAAGGGTTCCCCTATGTGGACAGCCAAAGAACCCTTTTGGAACCCTTTTTCTGAAAGAGTGTATCACATGTACCAACCAACTGGAAGGAAAGACATAATAACCTTACTGAAGTCAGCTAAGACCAACGTTTCATAACACCACAGACACCATTTTCTTTTGTTGTCGCTGTGTCAAAGTGATCTGACATAACTGCAGGCATGGTCGTTTCCCGAATCCCAGGAATAGCTGCTAAGTAAGTGGTCCTGTCCCACTCCACCAATAATCTGGATTAATAGTCTGACCTGATCTGACCGGTCTCTTCTTTAACAGGGTTCTGTTCATTAGGCACAGAGCATTTGAAAACATTTTTTGCTATAGAAAAATAAATGAGCATTTCTTCTTGGACAAGTACAGATGGGTCCCTCCCTGCTTGAGTTTATTTTCTTCCCTTTGGTGCTTACTGAACAGGACCCTGATGTACTTCTCAATGTCAGCTGTGTCACCAACATAAAGACAGTGACGACAATGGGCCTCCCTGCAGGAGCATAACTTGCGGGGGGAAGGGGGTATCATGACCCCCTCAATATTAGAAACAGGTCAGTTGGACCCACTCAGTAATATACCATGATGGGTTTTATTGATTGGAAAACAATTCCACACTGTAAAGCACGGCTTGCAAGGAAAACAGAGAAATGGGAAATTTCTCCTCTCCCTTTTCATCGGTCTAGGATCTATTACTTTGGTCTGCAGTTACATTTCAGCAGCACACACTACCAGGTATCTTTCTCTTTGTGGATGTTTGCTGAGGAGAGGTAACTATATTCACGAGCACTCCAATGTATACATGTTTTAAAAGTTTAAAAAGAGTAAAAGTTCATGAACATTTAATAAATGTATTTTTATGTTGTTGTGTAACTAGCAAACAATTGGCGATGAGATGAATTGGGTAGAAAGAGTTCTATACCGAGTGATACTGATGCATGCAATGTTAGGTTGGCTACTTTAGCTAGGCTAATGTTTGCTCGCTAGACGAACGGAGCTAGCATCAAAGCTAGCACAGCATCTGGGTCTTCCCCTTTTTCATTTTCAACTGCAGTTTCAGATGGGCAGCACTCAACATGTCACTATTCACCCTAGTGAAAAGCAATTAGTGACCTTAGCCAAGCCATTTTTATTGTATTATAATGGTATTTGGTAATATGATTATGGCAGGGGTCAAAGACAGGTAGTAGAGCGAGGGAGAGAGAGAGAGAACACTGCCATTGTTGATGCAGGGAGAGGGTGAACAGGTCATCAGGTGAGAATATGGAACTTGAGTTATAAGGCAGTTTGGTAAAGGACATCGCACACAGACTCAAACTATCGATTTCAACTCCTCATCTTTGCTGACTGCTGACTGTGTCATAACAAATGTTGTTGCCTGCATTCTGATTGCATTTGGTTGTCATGGCAGGGGTCAAAACAGTAAGTTGAGAGAGAGAGAGAGAGAGAGAGAGAGAGAGAGAGAGATGAGAGAGGAGAGAGAGAGAGAGAGAGAGAGAGAGAGAGAGAGAGGTGAGAGAGAGAGAGGGAGAGAGAGAGAGGAGAGAGAGAGAGAGAGAGAGAGAGAGAGAGGAGAGAGAGAGAGAGAGAGAGAGAGAGAGAGAGGAGAGAGAGAGAGAGAGAAGAGAGTGAGAGAGAGAGAGGAAGAGAGAAGAGAGGAAGAGAGAGAGAGAAGAGTGAGAGGAGAGAGAGATGAGAGAGAAGAGAGAGAGAGAGAGACGAGAGAAGAGGAGACGAGGAGAGAGAGAGAGAGAGAGAGCACGGCCTCAAAATTCACCAGAAACATACATTTCTGTAAAAAAACACAAAAAAACAGAGGGTTGTTGACACCGAAACCCATTGACCCTGAACCCCCAAATATGCAACACAAATGTACACCCTTCCCTCCATGTTCTGTACCCTCCACCCACAGCTCTGTGACATACCTGGGGTGGATGTTGCTATAGTAACGTCTCCCAAACATATCCCCTTCAGATGAATTGAGAAAGAAAACCCCTGAGTGTGACTGGTACTGTGACTGACAGTGTTAATGTTTCAAGCATTCATTCCATGTTACAAGGAACACATGTACTTGAATATCATCTGCATAGTATCTATGTGATTGCAGCGTGGCGTATTCCACGTGTCAAAGTCAAAGCCTGCAGGCCGGATCCGATTCAATGCTGCCCATTTTGTTTTTTGTTTAAGATTGATTTTACAAAAACCAAATCGAAACGGTGTAGAAATTATATTGGACATACATTTATTCAGTCTCTTCACTATTTCCAGGGTGCTAAGAATCACAAATAAAGAAACTAGGATAATCAGGGAAATATAACACATTTTCAGTGCTGCCCTCCGGACCTAGGTGAAGACAGCCCAAATGCAGCCTGTGGGGAAATGTAGTTTTATACCTCTGGAGTAAACTGTTCAGTAGCACAGTGATGTCTACAGTCGATACAGTATGTTGCTATAATGTAATGTGCTTGTGGAACCCATTTGTATTTACAGTGTCAATCATTCATTCCATGTGAAGAGGACAGAAAGGACTAGAGTAATAGCAACAATGAGGCTGTTGGTGTTGCTATTAAGCGTCAGTATTTAACAATTCACAATACATTATTAAAATCGTGTGTCAATCTAAGTAACATGATAAAAAAGTCCCCATCAAAATATGTCAGTTTAAGCTAGAGATATTTCAATCCACCACATCCACCTATGTAGGCCTATCGCATCTGTGGTGGGAAGTGGCCAAGCTACAGCTGTGTTTGTCAGACCATGAGACATACCGGAAATCTGTATTCTCACGAACATGTCTGTAGAGTCCAAACGGTTTGGTCTGCAAACTAATATGACCACCATGGAAAGATGACTCGTCTGAAGGTAACCCATACAAATGAATGGACGTATGGAGGTCATTTTGTGCCAATAAAAATATGAGGTTAAATATGTGTCCAAAAAAAACTAAAATATTTTTTGAGTTTTCATGTTATCTACTAGATATAGGACAGACACTTCAAAACCTGATTTGTTTTACTTTGTTATTTGCCATTTATGAATGTGTCATTCAGTGTGTTTCTATGGGCTATAGTAGTAAAGGCCAAATTCAATCATTTCTCAAATATTTTTTTATACCGCAAAGGGTCCTAAAAATTCAAGCATCCGGCATCGTGGTAAAACATGTTGTAGGCCACACTCTGCTGTTCTATCACATGTACAATAATGTGGAACGATGTCAGAGGGAAAAAAACTGTGTTCCTTGTTTGAAATAACGTCTTTGTTGTCATTTTACATTCTTAAAATAAAGTGTTGATCCTAACTGACCTAAGACAGGAGATTTTTACTGGTGTTAAATGTCAGGAATTGTGAAAAACTGAGTTTAAAGGTATTTGGCTAAGGTCTATGTGAACTGCCGACTTCAACTGTATGTGGAGCTGGAGAGTGGACCTGCTTTTACTGGCCCGCTGCCTTTTCTGGCCTGTGCGTGTGTGTGTGAATGTGTGTCTGCGTGTGTGTGTCTGTGTTTGAGGAGCGGACCTCCTTTTTCTGGCCTGTTTCTTTTACTGGCCTGTTGCTTTTTCTGACCTGTTTCTTTTTCTGACCTGTTTCTTTTACTGGCCTGTTTCTTTTACTGGCCTGTTGCTTTTTCTGGCCTGTTGCTTTTACTGGCCTGTTGCTTTTTCTGACCTGTTTCTTTTTCTGGCCTGTTGCTTTTTCTGGCCTGTTTCTTTTACTGGCTTGTTTCTTTTACTGGCCTGTTTCTTTTTCTGAACTGTTTCTTTTACTGGCCTGTTGCTTTTTCTGGCCTGTTTCTTTTACTGGCCTGTTTCTTTTTCTGGCCTGTTTCTTTTTCTGGCCTGTTTCTTTTTCTGAACTTTTTCTTTTACTGGCCTGTTGCTTTTTCTGGCCTGTTTCTTTTACTGGTCTGTTTCTTTTTCTGGCTTGTTGCTTTTTCTGGCCTGTTTCTTTTACTGGCCTGTTTCTTTTTCTGGCTTGTTGCTTTTTCTGACCTGTTGCTTTTTCTGGCCTGTTTCTTTTTCTGAACTGTTTCTTTTACTGGCCTGTTGCTTTTTCTGGCCTGTTGCTTTTTCTGGCCTGTTTCTTTTTCTGGCCTGTTTCTTTTTCTGGCCTGTCTCTTTTTCTGGCTTGTTGCTTTTTCTGACCTGTTTCTTTTTCTGGCCTGTTGCTTTTTCTGGTCTGTGAGTGTGTGTATGGGTGTGTATATATATGTTTGAGGAGCAGACCAACTTTTTCTGGCCTGTGTGTGTGAAAGAGAGCCATTACAATCGGACCGTGCACTTCCAGCCAACACAATAGGCTTCTCTGTATCGTTGTAGCTCTGTTTATTTGCTCGAGCCAGTGCTTGAAATGAGGCGGTGAAAACTGGAACGGGATACCGGCTCCTCACATTTTCTGCTGTTTCAGTACTAGCGACTGTTATAGAATACTCACTCTAAAACGTGAATACCAGTACGAAAAATACCAGCACCTAAAATGTGTCATTTTACATTCCACTTTTTAAAGACACACTCTCAAACTTTTATATAATGATTTAGTATAACGGTCCCCTTTTTCTGAGTACTAATGTCATCAGATTGTGTGCTATGTCATCCATTTTGTATTGTTAGGTTCTGAACAAATAGTAATGATATATAACAGTGAATCTGTAACATATTGAGAGAATATGTGGATATTTAACAGTGAAGCTGTAACACATAGAGAGAATGTAATGATATTTAACAGTGAAGCTGTACACATGGAGAGAATGTAATTATATTTAACAGTGAAGCTGTAACACATGGAGAGAATGTAATGATATTTAACAGTGAAGCTGTACACATGGAGAGAATGTAATTATATTTAACAGTGAAGCTGTAACACATGGAGAGAATGTAATGATATTTAACAGTGAAGCTGTACACATGGAGAGAATGTAATTATATTTAACAGTGAAGCTGTAACACATGGAGAGAATGTAATGATATTTAACAGTGAAGCTGTACACATAGAGAGAATGTAATGATATTTAACAGTGAAGCTGTAACACATAGAGAGAATGTAATGATATTTAACAGTGAAGCTGTAACACATGGAGAGAATGTAATGATATTTAACAGTGAAGCTGTAACACATAGAGAGAATGTAATTATATTTAACAGTGAAGCTGTAACACATAGAGAGAATGTAATGATATTTAACAGTGAAGCTGTACACATAGAGAGAATGTAATGATATTTAACAGTGAAGCTGTAACACATAGAGAGAATGTAATGATATTTAACAGTGAAGCTGTAACACATAGAGAGAATGTAATGATATGTAACAGTGAAGCTGTAACACATAGAGAGAATGTAATGATATTTAACAGTGAAGCTGTAACACATAGAGAGAATGTAATGATATTTAACAGTGAAGCTGTAACACATAGAGAGAATGTAATGATATTTAACAGTGAAGCTGTAACACACAGAGAGAATGTAATTATATTTAACAGTGAAGCTGTAACACATGGAGAGAATGTAATGATATTTAACAGTGAAGCTGTAACACATAGAGAGAATGTAATGATATTTAACAGTGAAGCTGTACACATGGAGAGAATGTAATGATATTTAACAGTGAAGCTGTAACACATAGAGAGAATGTAATGATATTTAACAGTGAAGCTGTAACACATAGAGAGAATGTAATGATATTTAACAGTGAAGCTGTAACACATGGAGAGAATGTAATTATATTTAACAGTGAAGCTGTAACACATGGAGAGAATGTAATTATATTTAACAGTGAAGCTGTAACACATAGAGAGAATGTAATGATATTTAACAGTGAAGCTGTAACACATAGAGAGAATGTAATGATATTTAACAGTGAAGCTGTAACACATGGAGAGAATGTAATTATATTTAACAGTGAAGCTGTAACACATGGAGAGAATGTAATTATATTTAACAGTGAAGCTGTAACACATAGAGAGAATGTAATGATATTTAACAGTGAAGCTGTAACACATAGAGAGAATGTAATGATATTTAACAGTGAAGCTGTAACACATAGAGAGAATGTAATGATATTTAACAGTGAAGCTGTAACACATAGAGAGAATGTAATGATATTTAACCTCTCTGGGGTAGGTGGGACGCAATCGTCCCACCTGGCCAATAGCCAGGGAAAATACAGAGCGCCATATTCAAATAAAATTATATCAAATCAAACTTTCATTAAATCACACATGTAAAATACCAAATTACAGCTACACTCGTTGTGAATCCAGCCAACATGTCAGATTTCAAAAAGGCTTTTCGGCGAAAGCATTAGATGCTATTATCTGATGATAGCACAACAGTAAACAAAGAGAGAGTAGCATATTTCAACACTGCAGGCATGACACAAAACGCAGAAATAAAAATATAATTCATCCCTTACCTTTGACGAAATTCTTTTGTTGGCACTCCGATATGTCCCATAAACAGCACAAATGGTCCTTTTGTTCGATTAATTCCGTTGATATATATCCAAAATGTACATTTATTTGGCGCGTTTCATCCAGAAAAACACAGCTTCCAACTTGCGCAACATCACTACAAAATATATCAAAAGTTACATGTAAACTTTACCAAAACATTTCAAACTACTTTTGTAATACAACGTTAGGTATTTTTAAACGTTAATAATCGATCAATTTGAAGACCGGATGATCTGTGTTCAATACAAAAAGAAAACAAACTGACACAACTGTTTTGGTAATGTGCCTCTCTCAAACAATTTACTTCAAGTGACCTCATTTAAGATGGCCGTACTTCTTCATTACACAAAGGAATAACCTCAACCAATTTCCAAAGACTGGTGACATCCAGTGGACGCGGTAGGAACTGCAAACAAGTCCCTTAGAAATCTGGTGTGTCCCAATGAAATCTCATTGAAAAGACATTGACCTCAAAAAAATAGAAATTCTGAATGGTTTGTCCTCGGGGTTTTGCCTGCTACATAAGTTCTGTTATGCTCACAGACATGATTCAAACAGTTTTAGAAACGTCAGAGTGTTTCCTATCCAAATCTATAGTTTGGTCTATAGCTCTGTCATTACTGTGGTCTATAGCTCTGTCATTACTGTGGTCTATAGCTCTGTCATTACTGTGGTCTATAGCTCTGTCATTACTGTGGTCTATAGCTCTGTCATTACTGTGGTCTATAGCTCTGTCATTACTGTGGTCTATAGCTCTGTCATTACTGTGGCCTATAGCTCTGTCATTACTGTGGTCTATAGCTCTGTCATTACTGTGGCCTATAGCTCTGTCATTACTGTGGTCTATAGCTCTGTCATTACTGTGGTCTATAGCTCTGTCATTACTGTGGTCTATAGCTCTGTCATTACTGTGGTCTATAGCTCTGTCATTACTGTGGTCTATAGCTCTGTCATTACTGTGGTCTATAGCTCTGTCATTACTGTGGCCTATAGCTCTGTCATTACTGTGGTCTATAGCTCTGTCATTACTGTGGCCTATAGCTCTGTCATTACTGTGGTCTATAGCTCTGTCATTACTGTGGTCTATAGCTCTGTCATTACTGTGGTCTATAGCTCTGTCATTACTGTGGTCTATGTCTCTGTCATTACTGTGGTCTATAGCTCTGTCATTACTGTGGTCTATAGCTCTGTCATTACTGTGGTCTATAGCTCTGTCATTACTGTGGCCTATAGCTCTGTCATTACTGTGGTCTATAGCTCTGTCATTACTGTGGCCTATAGCTCTGTCATTACTGTGGTCTATAGCTCTGTCATTACTGTGGCCTATAGCTCTGTCATTACTGTGGTCTATAGCTCTGTCATTACTGTGGTCTATAGCTCTGTCATTACTGTGGTCTATAGCTCTGTCATTACTGTGGTCTATAGCTCTGTCATTACTGTGGTCTATAGCTCTGTCATTACTATGGTCTATAGCTCTGTCATTACTGTGGTCTATAGCTCTATCATTACTGTGACATATAGCTCTTTTTTCCTCTCAATGCTAGGACCACATCATATCATCAACATCACCTAGTACTTGTGCAACTCTACAATGGGAACTGTTGTTGTTCATGAGAAAACATCAACTTCTAGGTGCTTCTGTGAATACCTATTTTTCCATGGAAAACTGGATACAATGTTGTTTTCAGTGGCTCTTGATATTCTAAACACTTGCCAATGTTTCACAGCTTAAACACATTTTTCCTAACTATTCATGTATTTACTTTATGGTGGAAGAAAATCCAGTGACCTTTAATGTGTCGTCTCCAGGGTAGTAACATACACAAACACACGCACAAACACACACAAATACTCTCCCACTCTCTCCTTCTCTCGCGCCTCTCTATCCCCATCTCTCTCTCTCGTCCCTCCCTCTCTCAAACTTCCCTCTCTCTCTCTCTCTCTCTCAAACTTCCCTCTCTCTCTCAAACTTCCCTCTCTCTTTCTCTCTCTCGCGTCCCTCTCTCTCACGTCTCTCTCTCTCCCTTTCTCGCGCCCCTCTCTCGCGTCCCTCTCTCTCGCGTCTCTCACTCTCTCGTCCATCTCTCTTGTGTCTCTCCCTCTCTCCCGCCTCTAAATCCCTTCCTGTCTCTCTCTCCACCAGTTCCACCTTCTCTCCCTCTCCCCCTCCCACCCAGCTCTCTCTCTCTTTCTTTCTTTATTCTCTCCATTGTGTTTGTGTTCCTCCACAGGAGAGCGTGAATACCGCTGATTCCATCCTGTCAGGGACTCAGACCCCCTCGTATGCTCCCTCCCGGCTACGCTGCCCTCACGCAGAGAAAACAAAGTGGTCCTGGTCCCAACAGATCTCAGCCAATCACATGCATCAGACTCATTTCCCTCTCTCCCGCAGTCAGTTGTTACCATTACCAATTAGCCAATTAGAGAGAAGAGAACAGAAGAAAGGAAAGACTACAGGAGATGAGAAAAGCATGTTGTCATACTGTGAAAAAAAATACTGTCTCATCTTAATGATAAAAACACCAACCGTTGATGCTCTGAAATAATCCTTAATCATAAATGAATAAAAATATATTGTAAAGGTTGATGACGCAACAGCCAGGTTGTGGCAGAGCAGCGGGAGAGATGTGACCTATGAAAACAGTTTTAATGGTGTTACCTTGTCTCTGATTTAATGTAGTTGACATACCTGGATGATGTACGAAATATGAAAACGGTCTACACTGATTTATCTCCAACCTTCAACAATTAACTTGGAGAGTAACACATGCAAATGGTCTGACTCATTGCAGTTTTCACCCCACATATAATTACACGGATCACATATGCTAGCTTAGCTATGTAAATGTAATGTATAGGCCCACTCAGGGGGTGTGAATACTAATTCACTTGCACAAGGTGTAGGATGTCACTCACATATACTTCATGATTCATGTTGGTCCCAGACAGCCACTGTATGTGCTGTATGTCGAGTGGAGAGGTTTGGACCAGAACATGATTCATGTTGGTCCCAGACAGCCACTGTACGTGCTGTATGTCGAGTGGAGAGGTTTGGACCAGAACGTGATTGAAAACGTGATGGAGTGTCAGGTACCACAGGTTCAGGACCTCAGAACACAGGCTCTATAACAACATATATAACACATTACTTTTCATCAGAGCAGCACAGGGCTCCAACTAGAAGTGTCTTATATAGAGCAGGACTGGCCAACAAGATGTTCCTCCAAACCTATTCTACCTGCTAATAATTCTAGTTCTACCTGATTCTAGAAAATTACAGCTTACCGATTGCTGGTAGCTGAATCAGCTGTTACAGCTGGGCTGGAGTAAAACACCTGTACTCTCACTTGCTCTCCAGAAGGAGAGTTGACCTAGCCTGGTCCCAGATGTGTTGGAGCTGTGTAACCAACCCTGTCATGACCACAGGAGTTGGAAGACAGCACAAACAGATCCAGGACCAGGCTAAGGTTGGTCACCCCTGACACAGAGAACAGGGTGTCATTTGAATCCCAGCCTCAGTCAGGCTGGGGGTGTGGATGACGTGAGAGCTGGGACTGTTGCGTGTGAGAGGGAGCAGGAGGCTGGTGAACTACTGAATGAGTCATTATGCACCTCAGAACCGCTACACAGGTGTCGGGTTTCACAGACAGTCAGAGTGATGCTGAGGCTGGGGTGCTGACTGTTCGTGGTTCAGTCAGGCTGCAGCTGGGGCTTTCACTAAACAATGTTTTGACTAAGCAGCATGGGCTTTTCACTAAACAATGTTTACACTAAGCAGTATGGTGTTTTCATTAAACAGTGTTTTGACTAATTAGCTGGGTGTTTTCACTAAACAATGTTTTGACTAAGCAGCATGGGCTTTTCACTAAACAATGTTTACACTAAGCAGTATGGTGTTTTCATTAAACAGTGTTTTGACTAATTAGCTGGGTGTTTTCACTAAACAATGTTTTGACTAAGCAGCTGGGTGTTTTCATTAAACAATGTTTTGACTAAGCAGCTGGGTGTTTTCACCAAACAATGTTTTGACTAAGCAGCATGGGCTTTTCACTAAACAATGTTTACACTAAGCAGTATGGTGTTTTCATTAAACAGTGTTTTGACTAATTAGCTGGGTGTTTTCACTAAACAATGTTTTGACTAAGCAGCTGGGTGTTTTCATTAAACAATGTTTTGACTAAGCAGCATTGTGTTTTCTTTAAACATTGTTTTGACTAAG
>NC_074698.1:33392452-33400128 GCF_029448725.1 Salvelinus fontinalis | reverse complement strand
GAGAGAGAGAGAGAGAGAGAGAGAGAGAGAGAGAGAGAGAGAGAGAGAGAGAGAGAGAGAGAGAGAGAGAGAGAGAGAGAGAGAGAGAGAGAGAGAGAGAGAGAGAGAGAGAGAGAGAGAGAGAGAGAGAGAGAGAGAGAGAGAGTGTGTGGTTTGTTATGATTGTCACCAGGTCATGTGTTCTCGTGGTCTCATTGAAATAGACAGAGTCTGAGGGAGGACCGAAAGAGATGTATTCACATGGATTAGTTGCTTGACAGGATCACACACAATAATAAATGCCTACACATTGAGCTTGATGGATAATAATCAGTGAGGTACGACATAGCCTACTGTATGTTAATACTGAAAGTGAAAAAGTTGTTTAACATTTGTGTGTTTTTTATGTGTGTACGTTCGTATATTCAGTCTGTACGTCTGTTTATGTGTATGTGTGTACCATGTGCAATACAGTCATTTATGTTCTGACCTAATCTTAACCATTCATCCCGATGTGCTACTGCAGAACACTCAGAGGATTCTATGTTCTATTCCCTCCCCCTCTCTGTCCCTGAGCCAGAGGTAGTCTCTTCTCATTGGCTGCTAATACTGTGGTGCTGTTCGTTGCTGTTCGTTTACATTAAAGACATGTTCTTTCATCATTATTTTAGCCCACCAATAAGACAAGGTGTTCTGTACGCCAAAGACACACTTTGTGAACATGACCAGCTCTCATAACTCCAGAGACATGTCTGGATCAGGCCTTTACACCCAATGACTGTCCAGGGATTATGCCTCTCACAACACACTCACAGTGTTGGGGAGTAATCAACTACATTTAGTTCAACTAGTCATTTAACTTTATTGTGCAGTAGCTTGGTGGTAGTTGAAATACATTCAAATCCTGGTACTGTTTTCTGTAGTTAATAACGTTTTGCAATGTAGCGGTGTAGCTAACTACTGGAACAACAACTACTACTACTACTACTGCTACTGCTACTATACAATACTTCTTTTGCAAAAATAATCAAAATATGAATGAAGTAGGCAAGCATTTTGTTTCTTTTTTGGCATCAGACCTGCCTAATTCTCAATTGAAACATAGTTTTTGTGTTTAATAGTCTAAGTTAAACATTCTGTTAACTTCTGACTCCAGAGTGATCTGCTCTTTCAATCTGCAGTCTTTGACATTTCAGATTTAGATATGATATTCATTTATCACAAAGTAGTTTGGATGTAGTGAACTACTGTTTCAAAGTAACTAGATACTTAATAAACAATGATTTTCTTAAGGGTAGATATATTGTAGTTCACTTCTTCCAGTGTGAAGTAATTGGTAGCTAAACTATATTTTCAGAGTAGCTTCCCCAACACTGCACACATATGTTCACGGATGCGCGAACACACACACACACACACACACACTCACACACACACACACACACACACACACACACACACACACACACACACACACACACACACACACACACACACACACACACACACACACACACACACACACACTACATTTGACATTTTCTGTAAAAAAACGTGTCATTTATCAGACACACTTATCTGCCTTAGTTAGTGCATTCATCTTAAAGTGGAACTGTCAGTGTTTTAACTACTTTGCAGATATGAACAGACAATCATAAAATCAGTCAAAAATATCAAATCCTCAACTTTATGTTACAAATCTAACTTCATAAGAGGTTTTAAAAATAGGTTCTATTTGAGTCAAAATTCCATGATGTAGAGTAATAGATGGATGCAGTTCAATGCATGGTTACAGTTTTTCCCAATTGTTTACACACTAAAACTTGCCCATGAGGCACAATGACCCAAACCTGTAACTCATTTAGCAGAACCATACAGCAAATATGCAATACTACTGGCACACGTTATGCTTTACCCCCAGAATGCAATTCTGTAACAAACATTTGGCAAAACTTAAGACAAGACAAGTCTCTTCCTGTGGCACAACTAAAATCTCTTGTGTGCAAATGAAAAGCAACACAGTTCAACAAGCTAAGCTCAATTACCAATTGATCACTTTCAATCATCACATGTGCAAACACTATTTGCGTAAATGTTCACTTTGCATTCAGACTTTTGGTATGGATAAAAAGTCTACATGTGAGTACTGTGTTTGGAGAACAATGAAAGATAACTTAGCAGAGAGAGGTGGAGGTGGAAGAATACCAAGAAGGAAAGTCATCTCTCATGAAATTCAGTGACTGTGGTGGACCATGTGGTCAACCAGGGTTTGACCTTGAAAGAGGCTGGGCAGACCATGTGGTCAACCAGGGTTTGGCCTTGAAAGAGGCTGGGCAGACCATGTGGTCAACCAGGGTTTGACCTTGAAAGAGGCTGGGCTGACCATGTGGTCAACCAGGGTTTGACCTTGAAAGAGGCTGGGCAGACCATGTGGTCAACCAGGGTTTGACCTTGAAAGAGGCTGGGCAGACCATGTGGTCAACCAGGGTTTGACCTTGAATGAGGCTGGGCTGACCATGTGGTCAACCAGGGTTTGACCTTGAGAGAGGCTGGGCTGACCATGTGGTCAACCAGGGTTTGACCTTGAAAGAGGCTGGGCTGACCATGTGGTCAACCAGGGTTTGACCTTGAAAGAGGCTGGGCTGACCATGTGGTCAACCAGGGTTTGACCTTGAAAGAGGCTGGGCTGACCATGTGGTCAACCAGGGTTTGACCTTGAAAGAGGCTGGGCTGACCATGTAGTCAACCAGGGTTTGACCTTGAAAGAGGCTGGGCAGACCATGTGGTCAACCAGGGTTTGACCTTGAAAGAGGCTGGGCTGACCATGTAGTCAACCAGGGTTTGACCTTGAAAGAGGCTGGGCAGACCATGTGGTCAACCAGGGTTTGACCTTGAAAGAGGCTGGGCTGACCATGTAGTCAACCAGGGTTTGACCTTGAAAGAGGCTGGGCAGACCATGTGGTCAACCAGGGTTTGACCTTGAAAGAGGCTGGGCTGACCATGTAGTCAACCAGGGTTTGACCTTGAAAGAGGCTGGGCTGACCATGTAGTCAACCAGGGTTTGGCCTTGAAAGAGTCTGGGCAGACCATGTGGTCAACCAGGGTTTGACCTTGAAAGAGGCTGGGCTGACCATGTGGTCAACCAGGGTTTGACCTTGAAAGAGGCTGGGCTGACCATGTGGTCAACCAGGGTTTGACCTTGAAAGAGGCTGGGCAGACCATGTGGTCAACCAGGGTTTGACCTTGAAAGAGGCTGGGCTGACCATGTGGTCAACCAGGGTTTGACCTTGAAAGAGGCTGGGCTGACCATGTAGTCAACCAGGGTTTGGCCTTGAAAGAGGCTGGGCAGACCATGTGGTCAACCAGGGTTTGACCTTGAGAGAGGCTGGGCAGACCATGTAGTCAACCAGGGTTTGGCCTTGAAAGAGGCTGGGCAGACCATGTGGCAAACCAGGGTTTGGCCTTGAAAGAGGCTGGGCAGACCATGTGGCAAACTAGGGTTTGGCCTTGAAAGAGGCTGAGCAGACCATGTGGCAAACTAGGGTTTGGCCTTGAAAGAGGCTGGGCGGACCATGTGGCAAACTAGGGTTTGGCCTTGAAAGAGGCTGGGCAGACCATGTGGCAAACTAGGGTTTGGCCTTGAAAGAGGCTGGGCAGACCATCTGGAAAACCAGGGTTTGACCTTGAGAGAGGCTGGGCAGAGAGTGCAGCCCAATCTGAGCCGCTTCATCATAGCTTCCATCATCCACAATGAGAATAGGTTTGTAATGCAGACATTGGACCTATCTACTACTGTTACTACTTGACAGTAGAACAACATAAAGCACAGTAGACTGTAGATTCCAATGCATACTGTAAGGAGAAACAAAGTGAATGTTTTATGCATTACTGTATGTATGAAATTGGGGGCTATACTACTTGGTAACATGTTTATCTTGTATACTGTATTACTGTAGTGTTTACTGTACTGGATGCTATTTTGTGTTTGTAGAACTGAAAGACGACCACCACGTGGTGGTGGAACGTGTCTATTCACAGGAGAATAGGAGGCTGCCATTGTGCAAATGGTGATTGAAAATAATGCCATAAGACTGCAGGAAATCCAACAGATGATTGAAAACCCTGCCATCTTCCATAAGTGAGCTTATCAATCTTAGCCCACACTCTTAAGAAACACCATTTCCGGATGAAGCAAATCTACAGAGTCCTATTTGAAAGGAATTCCCAAAGAGTGAATGATAAATGGTTACGAATATGTGCAAGTAAGTCATGTACTAGTATTACTGTTGAAACAGTAGAGACTCATTGATGTTGCCAGTGAACTTTACTGTACGGCAATTACTGTATTTACTGTCATTTCAGAGAATTGTGGAATTGGATGCCAATCCCCCAGGAACTCATATTCATAGATGCGGTTGGATTCAATTTAGCGAAGACGAGGAGGAGAAGAAGGAACATCACTGGTTAACGCACTATCATTGAGGTACCTGGCCATTGTGGGGGAAATGTCACCATATGCGCAGCTATGAGCCACAATAGGGTCCTCCACAGCCATGCCACCCTTGGACCATACAACACTACCCATCTCCTTCATTTCCTAAATACCTTATGTAGCCGATGTGAAATGGCTAGCTAGTTAGCGGTGGTGCACACTAATAGCGTTTCAATCGGTGACGTCACTGGCTCTGAGACCTTGAAATAGTTGTTCACCTTGCTCTGCAAGAGACGCGGCTTTTGTGGAGCGATGGGTAACGATGCTTTGAGGGTGGCTGTTGTCGATGTGTGCAGAGGGTCCCTGGTTCAAGCCCAGGTAGGAGCGAGGAGAGGGACGGAAGCAAAACTGTTACACTTACATGACAATCTTTTTCAGCCAGAGCAGAAAGGGCCAGGTGATTCTGAGCAGCAAATGTTCTAATTTCGGACAACGTGACTTTTCATCGGGCTGCTCAGGTCCGAAACTGGTTCCATGACCATCCCAGGTTTACATTTCTCTATCTCCCACCATATTCCCCATTTCTCAACCCCATTGAGGAGTTGTTTTCAGCATGGCGGTGGAAGGTTTAAGATCACAAACCCCATGAACGTATGGCCCTTCTCCAGACAATGGAGGAAGCCTGTGGTGACATCCCAGCAGAGTCCTGTCAGGGGTGGATGCGTCATGTCAGAAGATATTTACCCCGCTGTCTTGCCAAGGAGAATATCGCGGTGTTGTTGATGAAAATATGTGGCCGGACCAAAACAACAGACATGACTGATTTTGTTTTCACAATGGAGTATTTGTTTCCTGACTTGTGATTATGATTTTGTATTTTGAAAGCATTTTGTATTTTTTTTTCATACAATTGATCTAAAATACAGTACAGTAGTACAAATAGGACAGTTTTTCTTCCCTTGCATATGCAAAATATATTTACTGTATGTGTGCTTACAGTATGCTGTTAAATATGTATTAAGTCATGTTGAAATATAAAACATTGTTTTGCATTTGTGTTCCTTTCTTGTTTGAGTACACACAGACACACAGACAGAAAGACACACAGACAGACCAGGCACACAGACACACAGACAGAAAGACACACAGACAGACCAGACACACAGATAGACCAGACAGAGAGACCAGACACACAGACAGATCAGACAGACAGACCAGACACACAGACAGACCAGACACACAGACAGACATACCAGACACACAGACCAGACACACAGACAGACCAGACACACAGACAGACCAGACACACAGACAGACCAGACAGACTAGACACACAGACAGACCAAACACACAGACCAGACACACAGACAGACCAGACACACAGACAGACCAGACAGACACACTCCAGCAACCTCATGGAGATGAAAAGAATGATGATGACAATGACGACAATGATGATGACGATGACCTGAATGTACCATCATCATGCATCATAAATAGACCTGTCTGTTCTCTCCAGCTGTTAGACAGTAGTTGGCATGGATCCAATCAGTCTCCATCTCTGTCTCTGGTAACCTTGGACACTCCGCCCAGCCAATAGCAGAACACAGGAACACAAGGTCAGGGCCTTAATCTCTCTCGTCTGCCTGCTGACCTGGAACCCAAGGACCTGAAACAGCCATTACCAACAGGTGTTGCACACCGTGTGTCCTGCTAAATGACGTCTGGGTTGACTGAGTCTGCCTGTGATATTCTCAAAGCGCCAGGCTATTATAACATAATAGGTCCTGGCTGCCCTCTGTGCAGTCGTGTCTGGAAGCCGCCCGGCTAAGAGGAACAGGTGCAGACTAGAAAGGTAGAAGCCTATACGTACTGTGAACACACACTGACACACACTGACACACACTGACACACACACACACACACACACACACACACACACACACATAAAAACAGTGTACCCAGTCACCTGTGTTGTAATATGAACTCTGAGCTGCAAGGTTGGTAGATTTCCCATCCCTGTACTGTATATAAATAATTGATAACTGGGTTTTCCAATCCCTCTATCCTCGGTTGGCCAAACATGATTATGAATGAAAGGGCTCTAGACAGGTATAGAAAAGGAGGGAGATAGAGAGAGACAGATGGATAGACAGACAGAATGAACGTGTACTTCTGGTGTGTGTCATGGTTAGGATGAACCCTCTTGAACTCCACTGCTCCCCCTCCCAGTCCAACTGATTTGGTTTTATTGAACCATTGGGAAGAAGTAGAACCAAGAAAGGAAATGAAGGAGAGGTGAAAGTCAGAAGAGCATTGTGTTGGATTCGAACCCATGACGATTCTAGTGTGTTCCGGGGTCCAGTTACATCCAGCTATATCCAGTTAGAGAGGAAACAGTTACTGTAATAGCTAGAACATGACTACTGCAGTTAGAGAGGAAATAGTTACTGTAAGAGCTAGAACATGACTACTGTAGTTAGAGAGGAAATAGTTACTGTAAGAGCTAGTACATGACTACTGTAGTTAGAGAGGAAATAGTTACTGTAAGAGATAGTACATGACTACTGCAGTTAGAGGTAATAGTTACTGTAAGAGCTAGTACATGACTACTGTAGTTAGAGGAAATAGTTACTGTAAGAGCTAGTACATGACTACTGTAGTTAGAGGAAATAGTTACTGTAAGAGCTAGTACATGACTACTGCAGTTAGAGGAAATAGTTACTGTAAGAGCTAGTACATGACTACTGTAGTTAGAGGAAATAGTTACTGTAAGAGCTAGAACATGACTACTGCAGTTAGAGAGGAAATAGTTACTGTAAGAGCTAGAAAATGACTACTGCAGTTAGAGGAAATAGTTACTGTAAGAGCTAGTACATGACTACTGCAGTTAGAGGAAATAGTTACTGTAAGAGCTACTACATGACTACTGCAGTTAGAGAGGAAATAGTTACTGTAAGAGCTAGTACGTGACTACTGTAGTTAGAGAGGAAATAGTTACTGTAAGAGCTAGTACATGACTACTGCAGTTAGAGAGGAAATAGTTACTGTAAGAGCTAGAACATGACTACTGCAGTTAGAGAGGAAATAGTTACTGTAAGAGCTAGAACATGACTACTGTAGTTAGAGAGGAAATAGTTACTGTAAGAGCTAGTACATGACTACTGTAGTTAGAGAGGAAATAGTTACTGTAAGAGCTAGAACATGACTACTGCAGTTAGAGGAAATAGTTACTGTAAGAGCTAGAACATGACTACTGCAGTTA
>NC_074698.1:33244984-33391891 GCF_029448725.1 Salvelinus fontinalis | reverse complement strand
AGAGGAAATAGTTACTGTAAGAGCTAGAAAATGACTACTGCAGTTAGAGAGGAAATAGTTACTGTAAGAGCTAGAAAATGACTACTGCAGTTAGAGAGGAAATAGTTACTGTAAGAAATAGTACATGACTACTGTAGTTAGAGAGGAAATAGTTACTGTAAGAGCTAGTACATGACTACTGTAGTTAGAGGAAATAGTTACTGTAAGAGCTAGTACATGACTACTGTAGTTAGAGGAAATAGTTACTGTAAGAGCTAGAACATGACTACTGCAGTTAGAGGAAATAGTTACTGTAAGAGCTAGTACATGACTACTGTAGTTAGAGGAAATAGTTACTGTAAGAGCTACTACATGACTACTATAGTTAGAGAGGAAATAGTTACTGTAAGAAATAGTACATGACTACTGTAGTTAGAGAGGAAATAGTTACTGTAAGAGCTAGAAAATGACTACTGCAGTTAGAGAGGAAATAGTTACTGTAAGAAATAGTACATGACTACTGTAGTTAGAGGAAATAGTTACTGTAAGAGCTAGTACATGACTACTGCAGTTAGAGAGGAAATAGTTACTGTAAGAGCTAGTACATGACTACTGTAGTTAGAGAGGAAATTGTTACTTTAAGAGCTAGAACATGACTACTGTAGTTAGAGGAAATAGTTACTGTAAGAGCTAGTACATGACTACTGTAGTTAGAGAGGAAATTGTTACTTTAAGAGCTAGAACATGACTACTGTAGTTAGAGGAAATAGTTACTGTAAGAGCTAGAAAATGACTACTGCAGTTAGAGAGGAAATAGTTACTGTAAGAGCTAGTACATGATTACTGTAGTTAGAGAGGAAATTGTTACTTTAAGAGCTAGAACATGACTACTGTAGTTAGAGGAAATAGTTACTGTAAGAGCTAGAAAATGACTACTGCAGTTAGAGAGGAAATAGTTACTGTAAGAGCTAGTACATGACTACTGTAGTTAGAGAGGAAATTGTTACTTTAAGAGCTAGAACATGATTACAGCAGACAGTCTGGTTTTACTTTTCACACCTCTATTATGACCAAGAATAGACCTCGTGAGAAATGAATTGTTAAAGGATGGTTCCATCAGAGAGTTAATAATCATCACCAGCTAACCTCATCCAACAGGAGTTACACTCCTCTCCCTTCATCCTTTCCCAGATGTGTGAAATTGGTTTTTAGATAATAGCATAAGTCAAGAAAGTCTCAGTCGGTATTAGATAGAACGTCATGGGAAAAACAACCTGTGGTTACCTAGGTTACTCCATTGGCTCACAGCAAAGTCTTAAACTTTTGCAAACAACATTCTCTTGTCTGCTTGTTTTAGTCAATTACACAAAAAAACTAAATTTAATACAAAATTACAACATGTCTAAAGATAACTAGGGAGCAGGCAATGTTGAAAAGTTCTCACTACTTAGAAAAATGTAATGTTGTAGGGCTTCGCTCATGCCCCTTTTCATGAAGGTGCTAGCAGCCACACGAGTGAGTGAGTGCTAGCTAGCTATCTGCTGACCAGAACATTAAGCTAGCCAAGACCAACAACACAAACAAATGGACTATACAGCTGCAAGTAGTGAGTGGAATTACAAGCAAACTATACTAAACAAGTCAAATGTGTTACCGGTGACAAAATGTTGTCTCTTTTACAATGGTGGCCAATTGGAAAGAATGTTTGTTTTCCCCAATGTGTGGGTGTGGTCGAGGGTAATTAGTTATTATATGTGGATATCGTGCGTAAATCTAAGTTACAAAACAAAAACATTTAAGTTAAAGCTAGAGATATGCTTTTTCGCATTGGATGTGTCTCAATCCACCACATCCACCAGTGTGGAACTTCTGCATCTGTGGTGAAAGGTGGCAGAGCTAGAGTGTTTTTTATCAGACCACATGAGACAACCTGGAAAATCCCATGCAAACGTCTGTAGCGTACGAACAGTTTGACCTACAAACTATTATGAAGGGGAGATCCTCACGAACATGATGGTGTTCTCCGTTTTGATCTACCATCCCCACAAGTGTCATGGGACTCCTCTGAAGTTAACCGGTACCGGTATTTTGAAGTTAAAACCGGTACTGATATTCTGAAGTTAACCGGTACCGGTATTCTGAAGTTAACCTGTACCGTTATTCTGAAGGTAACCTGTACCGGTATTTTGAAGTTAAAACCGGTACTGATATTCTGAAGTTAACCGGTACCGGTATTCTGAAGTTAACCTGTACCGTTATTCTGAAGGTAACCTGTACCGGTATTCTGAAGTTAACCGGTACCGGTATTCTGAAGTTAACCTGTACCGGTATTCTGAAGTTAACCTGTACCGGTATTCTGAAGGTAACCTGTACCGGTATTCTGAAGTTAACCGGTACCGGTATTCTGAAGTTAACCTGTACCGGTATTCTGAAGTTAACCTGTACCGGTATTCTGAAGTTAACCTGTACCGGTATTCTGAAGGTAACCAGTGCTGGTTTAAAATAAGGAATGGAAGTAGGAAGGTATTTTTGTTCCTACCCAAAAAAGTGTTTCATGTGTAAAAAAGCAAACAAAATATTTCCTGAGTTTTCTTATATCTCCTAGATTAAGGACAGACACTTCAAAGCTTTGTTTCTGATGATTTCTTGTTTGACTGGTCGTTTTTTGACATTTATGAATGTATTATTCCTAAATGGGTCCTACAATTCTAACTCAAATAGGCCATGGCCATCTTAAAAGAATTCCATATGTCAGCCTAGCACACCCAACCAGATCCACTGTGATATTTATAGTCTTTGTGTTTTTGCTTTATGGCAAACCAGGTGGTGGGGCCACTGTTTGTTGTATTATTTCAAATGAAGGAGTGCACCTTTAATGCTAAATTGGCTAGCTTCTACACAACCTTTATTCAAACAATTGGGATTAGCCATCTTCCCATTACCAATATCTGCTTCTGTGCATGTGTGATTGTCTGCTTTATTCACAGTATAATGTGATGATCAATATGACACGTTTCATTACTGCAAGTGTCAATGTTATTTTCTCTTTTGAATTCATCTCCACAGAGTGACTGCCTTTAAAAAGCAATCGCTTTGAAAATGGCCTATGTGGCATCAATATGAGTCAGAAAGAGTTATTCTACTGTACAAAATTGACTACAAAGTGTAAATAGGATCATTTTGGTCATAAAGTCAGTCTCGTTTAAAACAGAGTTTGAAACATTTGTGCTTCACAACGTGTAAATGAAGGTTTTGATTTGACTCTGTCCATTTGCCTACTAACATGGGGTGAACAGCTGTGGTGATTGCTATCTATCCAATAGCATAGACAGTGAGACAGGTCTGAGTGTATGTAAACTTCTGACCCACTGGAATTGTGATACAGTGAATTGTAAGTGAAATAATCTGTCTGTAAACAATTGTTGGAAAAATTACTTGTGTCATGCACAAAGTAGATGTCCTAACCAACTTGCCAAAACTACAGTTTGTTAACAAGAAATTTGTGGAGTGGTTGAAAAATGAGTTTTAATGACTCCAACCTAAGTGTACGTATACTTCTGACTTCAACTATACATCCAACATTCACACACGTTAATTTAACATGACTAAATAGCAATAGCAGGTAGCACCATGATAGTTACTGCTTCAGAGCAGATGGTGCGTGAATATTCTATAGGGTGTTAACCTGAGACACCAGAGTGTACTATCACACTATAACACTCCATTCCACTGTAAACCTGTTGACAGTCCCTACACGTACATAAACTCAGCAAAAAAAGAAATGTCCTCTCACTGTCAACTGCGTTTATTTTCAGCAAACTTAACATGTGTAAATATTTGTATGAACATAACAAGATTCAACAACTGAGACATAAATTGAACAAGTTCCACAGACAGGTGACTAACAGAAAGAGAATAATATGTCCTTGAACAAAAAGTGTGTGTGTGGGTTTGGGGGGTCAAAATTAAAAGTAACAGTCAGTGGCTGGTGTGGCCACCAGCTGCATTAAGTACTGCAGTGCATCTCCTTCTCATGGATTTCACCAGATTTGCCGATTCTTGCTGTGAGATGTTACCCCACTCTTCTGCAAGTTCCCGGACATTTCTGGGGGGAATGGCCCTAGCCCTCACCCTCTGATCCAACAGGTCCCAAACATGCTCAATAGGATTGAGATCCGGGCTCTTCGCTGGCCATGGCAGAACACTGACATTCCTGTCTTGCAGGAAATCATGCACAGAACAAGCAGTATGGCTGGTGGCATTGTCATGCTGGAGTGACATGTCAGGATGAGCCTGCAGGAAGGGTATAACATGAGGGAGGAGGATGTCTTCCCTGTAACGCACAGCGTTGAGATTGCCTGTAATGACAACAAGCTCAGTCCGATGATGCTGTGACACACCGCCCCAGACCATGACGGACCCTCCACCTCCAAAATCAATCCCGCTCCAGGGTACAGGCCTCGGTGTAACGCTCATTCCTTTAACGATAAACGCGAATCCGACCATCACCCCTGGTGAGACAAAACCGCGACTCGTTAGTGAAGAGCACTTTTGCCAGTCCTGTCTGGTCCAGCGATGATGGGTTTGTGCCCATAGGCGACGTTGTTGCCGGTGATGTCTGGTGAGGACCTGCCTTACAACTAGCCTACAAGCAAGCCCTCAGTCCAGCCTCTCTCAGCCTATTGCGGACAGTATGAGCACTGATGGAAGGATTGTGCCTTCATGGTGTAACTCAGGCAGTTGTTGTTGCCATCCTGCACCTGTCCCGCAGGTTTAATGTTCGGATGTACCGAACCTGTGCAGGTGTTGTTACACGTGGTCTGCCACTGCGAGGACAATCAGCTGTCCATCCTGTCTCCCTGTAGCGCTGTCTTAAGTGTCTCACAGTATGGACATTGCAATTCGTTGCCCTGGCCCCATCTGCAGTTCTCATGCCTCCTTGCAGCATGCCCAAGGCGCGTTCACGTAGATAAGCAGGGACCCTGGGCATCTTTCGTTTGATGTTTTCCGAGTCAGTAGAACGGCATCTTTAGTGTCCTAAGTTTTCATAACTGTGACCTTAATTGCCTACTGTCTGTAAGCTGTTAGTGTCTTAATGACCGTTCCACAGGTGCATGTTCCTTAATTGTTTATGGTTCATTGAACACTCATGGGAAACGGTGTTTAAACCATTTAAAATTAAGATCTGTGAAGCTATTTGGATTTTTACAAATTATCTGTGAAAGACAGGGTCCTGAAAAAGGGACATTTCTTTTTCTGCTGAGTTTATATACACACAGCCAGGTAGCTGAGTTTATAGCTATTTACACAATGTGTCCCCTTGTTGTCTCATCAAATGAGAGAAATGTTGATATCTGGACCTGTACGACAGCATACAGGGCTCAACCTCACACTGTCTATACTGGGCTCTGTTACAAATTGTCATGGCTTAATGACAACTGGTATTCTGGGCCATTATCAGGTATTATGTTGATATGTCATCACAATGGGAGCAGCAGTGGGCAATAACCGTCACAGAGGACTTTGTTTTGTGATAGCAACAACATGGTCTGCGTTATTGGCAAAATCAGAGACACACTAAGGAGAGTGAGAGAGATGGAGAGAGGGAACTAGAAAGACAGATAGAGAGAAAGACACTGACTGAAGAAAGACAGACATACAGACAGAGGGAGAAAGAGCTAGATGGGGGAATAGAGAAAGATGCATAGTGTGTGTGTGTGTGTGTGTGTGTGTGTGTGTGTGTGTGTGTGTGTGTGTGTGTGTGTGTGTGTGTGTGTGTGTGTGTGTGTGTGTGTGTGTGTGTGTGTGTGTGTGTGTGTGTGTGTGTGTGTGTGTGTGTGTGTGTGTGTGTGTGTGTGTGTGTGTGTGTGTGTAAGAGAGAAAGAGAGGAAGAGAGAAAGAGAGAAAGAGAGAAAGAGAGAAAGAGAGAAAGAGAGAAAGAGAGAAAGAGAGAAAGAGAGAAAGAGAGAAAGAGAGAAAGAGAGAAAGAGAGAAAGAGCAGCGATCAGTGTTGATTTGATGGCTGACCTGATCTGTAATCTGATTCAGCTATAATGTGAACCAGGTGTAAAGTTAATCAGATCTAACCGTATGACGCCTCACAGTCTTTCGCTCTTCTCTGTTTCCCTCTCATTTTGTCTGCGGCTGGAAATGAAAGAAGAGAACGGTTCTTTGTTGTGTAACACAGTAAGGCTTTTGAGAGATTGGATGTTACATAACCATTCAATGTGGGATCATCTTAGACCCCCTGAATGCTTCATAATTACAAGGAAATTAGACTGTTCAAAAGAATGTAAAAATATACAGCACAGTAACACCCTCGAGTGAATGACTTGTAGGGTAAATGTGTTAACAGGATTATAAACACATTATAATAAACCTCTTGGATTTACAGACACTATGATTGCTCATGTCTCCCAAGTTACCTATTTGATTACGTTATACAGAGTCCATAAAGAGTCACAGAAACACTGTGGGTGTACTTATTCCAAAGCCTGACTGAAGCAATTCGTATTTGAATGACTACAGCAAGAGATGTGTACTGAGAGATATGACACATTGAGAGAGAGAGAGTGGATACGATGTCAATCTCATCATCACACAGCAGCACGTGAAAACCCCCATTGTTCTATAGTGTCAGATCTTTCCCTGTTCAATGAAGAAAGAGAACAATGAAGTGTTATCATAGACCACCTAACTAATTGAGGGTGGTAATGAATCAATTCTGATATCTCTCTCAAGTGTACAAAAGGCCCAGGACGGGTGATCTTTGCTTTGTGATGTTTTTCCTACTGGCTTGAGCTTATCAAGGACCCAAGAACACATTGATTCTGAGTTTCATGAAGATGCTGTTTACGTGCCTGTGTGTGTGTGTGTGTGTGTGTGTGTGTGTGTGTGTGTGTGTGTGTGTGTGTGTGTGTGTGTGTGTGTGTGTGTGTGTGTGTGTGTGTGTGTGTGTGTGTGTGTGTGTGTGTGTGTGTGTGTGTGTGTGCGTGTGTGTGCGTGTGTGTGTGTGTAATGAGACACACACACACACACCACACACACACACACACACACACACACACACACACACACACACACACACACACACACACACACACACACACACACACACACACACACACACAGCCCTACGAGCCTCGTTTAGCTTTAGGAGGCTTGTTGAGGAGTGGTGACAGTGAATAACAATAACTCTCCTGATTCTTTATATGTGTGAGAGTAGGAACCACAAATATGACAAGACAGGACAAAGGACAGGAGTGAAGCTCAGATCACATGAATCATCTTTGTACAATGTAATCAATAACACGTGTAACACCTACCTCAGTGTACTGCACCAAGACATGTCCTGTCATTACTCTGTTATGTCACCTACCTCAGTGTACTGCACCAAGACATGTCCTGTCATCATTCTGTTATGTCACCTACCTCAGTGTGCTCCACCAAGACATGTCCTGTCATCGTTCTGTTATGTCACCTACCTCAGTGTGCTCCACCAAGACATGTCCTGTCATTATTCTGTTATGTCACCTACCTCAGTGTGCTGCACCAAGACATGTCCTGTCATCATTCTGTTATGTCACCTACCTCAGTGTGCTGCATCAAGACATGTCCTGTCATCGTTCTGTTATGTCACCTACCTCAGTGTGCTGCACCAAGACATGTCCTGTCATCATTCTGTTATGTCACCTACCTCAGTGTGCTGCACCATGACATGTCCTGTCATCATTCTGTTATGTCACCTACCTCAGTGTGCTGCATCAAGACATGTCCTGTCATCATTCTGTTATGTCACCTTCCTCAGTGTGCTGCACCAAGACATGTCCTGTCATCGTTCTGTTATGTCACCTACCTCAGTGTGCTGCACCAAGACATGTCCTGTCATCGTTCTGTTATGTCACCTACCTCAGTGTACTGCACCATGACATGTCCTGTCATTATTCTGTTATGTCACCTACCTCAGTGTGCTGCACCAAGACATGTCCTGTCATCGTTCTGTTATGTCACCTACCTCAGTGTACTGCACCAAGACATGTCCTGTCATCATTCTGTTATGTCACCTACCTCAGCGAACAACATTATAACTGTTCATTCCTGGAATGTATGAGCAGCATTATGGATCAATAATCCCTGTATTCATCTGAATGGATCATTTTTGTGCGTTTGCCCACTACACCACAAATAGGGTTTAGAAGGGAACATGGTTACGACACAACACTTAGCAATAGCCATTTGGTCATGAGTAAGTCATTTCTTCTTTTCCTCGCGTACAGCAGTGGTTTTCTAAGAAATGTTATTTTCTAAAATATGGGAAATTTGCTCATGTAATTAATGCGTGAAGTCCTTTACAAAAAAAACCAAGCTAATAAAATAGTGAAAAAAAACTAAGTTATGTGGCCATGAGCAATCCAGAGATGGCGCTTAGATAGCCTAAATGGTAGCTGTGTTCTCATCTTAAATACCACATCAATTAGATTTTCCAAGTAGCCCAACCGAGCATGACCAAACAATTCAATCGGATACAGGACGCTGTGTGTACTTGAAGGACAGCAGTGGATGAGGGAAACTGGAAAGAAAACCACAAGTGTTCCCTGCTGACCTACTGGAGATGTAATCACAACAAAATGAATTCTGTCAGCTTCTTTTCATCGTCAAATTGATTGTTTGGATGTCTTGCAGTTTAAACCAGTTTGATGTGCGTATTTAACAGAGCCGCTCCAGACCTTCCTGGGGCCCTAAGCAAAACTCTGCCTAGGGGCCCTCCTACCTGACCCGTGAGCCATGTAAACCATTTGCCATTGTCACACAGTCAGACCCCAGTGCTCCCACTACAATCCTCCCTCCTTTAAAACAGTTTGCTCAATCTGTCGGTCTATGAATAAGTAGACCTATACAGAATGAGGTATAAACAAACTATATTTATTGAATATAATATTTTCAATAGACTCTTTTAAGATAAGTGAATATTAACATAAATAAGAAATTGTAGAAAACATAAAATATAACACTGAGCTTTGGCTCTGCTGTCTGGTAATTAGTCCAGTCCTCACAATATTATACAATTAGCTTTGTATATACACAATGTAAACATAAGCCTATAAGTCAAATAAAACCTATACAGCTGTGTGATTAACTTTGGTTCCCTCTACAGCCTGGGCATTGTCAGTATCAGCATGAGCACCAGTCTATCTGGACTGTCTGGAAGAAATTGAGAAAGTACAGTGGGGAGAACAAGTATTTGACACACTGCCGATTTTGCAGGTTTTCCTACTTACAAAGCATGTAGAGGTCTGTCATTTTTATCATAGGTACACTTCAACTGTGAGAGACGGAATCTAAAACAAAACTCCAGAAAATCACATTATATGATTTTTAAGTAATTAATTTGCATTTTATTGCATGACATAAGTATTTGATCACCTACCAACCAGTAAGAATTCCGGCTCTCACAGACCTGTTAGTTTTTCTTTAAGAAGCCCTCCTGTTCTCCACTCATTACCTCTATTAACTGCACATGTTTGAACTCGTTACCTGTATAAAAGACACCTGTCCACACACTCAATCAAACAGACTCCAACCTCTCCACAATGACCAAGATCAGAGAGCTGTGTAAGGACATCAGGGATAAAATTGTAGACCTGCACAAGGCTGGGATGGGCTACAGGACAATAGGCAAGCAGCTTGGTGAGAAGGCAACAACTGATGGCGCAATTATTAGAAAATGGAAGAAGTTCAAGATGACGGTCAATCACCCTCGGTCTGGGGCACCATGCAAGATCTCACCTCGTGGGGCATCAATGATCATGAGGAAGGTGAGGGATCTGCCCAGAACTACACGGCAGGACCTGGTCAATGACCTGAAGAGAGCTGGGACCACAGTCTCAAAGAAAACCATTAGTAACACATTATGCCGTCATGGATTAAAATCCTGCAGCGCACGCAAGGTCCCCCTGCTCAAGCCAGCGCATGTCCAGATCCGTCTGAAGTTTGCCAATGACCATCTGGATGATCCAGAGGAGGAATGGGAGAAGGTCATGTGGTCTGATGAGACAAAAATAGAGCTTTTTGGTCTAAACTCCACTCGCCGTGTTTGGAGGAAGAAGAAGGATGAGTACAACCCCAAGAACACCATCCCAACCGTGAAGCATGGAGGTGGAAACATCATTCTTTGGGGATGCTTTTCTGCAAAGGGGACAGGACGACTGCACCGTATTGAGGGGAGGATGGATGGGGCCATGTATCGCGAGATCTTGGCCAACAACCTCCTTCCGTCAGTAAGAGCATTGAAGATGGGTCGTGGCTGGGTCTTCCAGCATGACAACGACCCGAAACACACACCCAGGGCAACTAAGGAGTGGCTCCGTAAGAAGCATCTCAAGGTCCTGGAGTGGCCTAGCCAGTCTCCAGACCTGAACCCAATAGAAAGTCTCTGGAGGGAGCTGAAAGTCCGTATTGCCCAGCGACAGCCCCGAAACCTGAAGGATCTGGAGAAGGTCTGTATGGAGGAGTGGGCCAAAATCCCTGCTGCAGTGTGTGCAAACCTGGTCAAGGCCTACAGGAAACGTATGATCTCTGTAATTGCAAACAAAGGTTTCTGTACCAAATATTAAGTTCTGCTTCTCTGATGTATCAAATACTTATGTCATGCAATAAAATGCAAATTAATTACTTAAAAATCATACAATGTGATTTTCTGGATTTTTGTTTTAGATTCCGTCTCTCACAGTTGAAGTGTACCTATGATACAAATTACAGACCTCTACATGCTTTGTAAGTAGGAAAACCTTCAAAATCGGCAGTGTATCAAATATTTGTTCTCCCCACTGTATGTCACATAGTTAAGCGGTCATTTACACAATGCATTTCTGCCATACAATCTTAAAATGTTACTAAGTGTGTAAACATTTTAATGTTTGAATTAAAATATTACCATCAAAATATTCCTCCTCTGCACTTTGAGGCAAAATCATCAATGATGTCATCATAGGACATTGTTTCCCCATGTCATGATTTATGCTCATGATGGCCAGACCACACAAACATTCCTGTGACATGGAAGACCTCAGGTAGCTTTGATGAGCTTTTTTTTGAAAAGCTCCTCTCTGCCGATGTTACTGGTATGGTGACTGCAATTCTTAGGGCTGTCCAAAGGTTAGGATAGAGTTCCTCCAGGTTTTTCTCACAGAGAAAGGAAAGTGTCACGCCCTGACCATAGTTTGCTTTGTATGTTTCTATGTTTTGTTTGGTCAGGGTGTGATCTGAGTGGGCATTCTATGTTGTTTGTCTAGTTTGTCTATTTCTATGTGTTGGCCTGATATGGTTCTCAATCAGAGGCAGGTGTTAGTCGTTGTCTCTGATTGGGAACCATATTTAGGTAGCCTGTTTTGTATTGTGGGGTGTGGGTGATTGTTCCTGTTTCTTTGTGTATGTCACCAGACAGGACTGTTTCGTGTTATTCTCGTTTATTGTTATTTTGTTGTTTTGTTCAAGTATTTGTTTTTCATTAAAAGGAATATGAATACTCACCACGCTGCATCTTGGTCCTCCTCTTTTTCTCCTAACGATGATTGTTACAGAAAGCAGCTTGAAGGCAGTCATCCTGTCTGATGGCAGATCAGGTACATTCTGAATCTCGGGTGCCAGATCCATTCCACTGATGTCACAGTCATCTATGAAGGTCAGAGTGTTTAACTTCCATGCAGTGAGCCTTTAAAGATTCACTTGACACCTGAGAGGCAGTGCTAAAGTTCAGCAGCACTCCATATTTGGTTTTCACCTGGTTGAGTGTTTCAAATCTCTCATCCATGGATGTCACAGCAGAGTCGACCACAATGTATAAGTATTTGACTTCAAGGTTTATCAGTGCATCAATCATTGGTTCATCAGGAGCCTCTTGCTGTTTCTCAGTCTCTTCTCTTTCAGAACAGCCTCCACATTAATTTCTTCACATGCTTTTGGCTGTTGTCTGGGCCTCAGAGAATCCAGTTTCCCGGTATGTAGCGAGGTAGGCCTTTGCATTTGAAATTAAATTCACTGCAATATCCAACTGCATTGAGGCAGATTGGAGGAGCTTGTTCACGTTTGTCATTGTCAGTATCTCACACCATACGACACAGCAAATCAAGAAGCGGTAGGATCCAACTTCATCTGCAAGTGCTTGTGCCTCCACTTTGGCCACTGGATCGTTGATTGTCTGTCTGGCTTCCAGTAATGCCTCCCGAACCTCAGAAGCCCGATACCTGATTGCATGAACACTTTGGAGCCTACTCCTGACTTGTACTCCTTGGTGCTTGCCCTTCATGCTGGCCACTTTATCATAAGCTTGCCCTCTGCAATCTTCAGCTAGTTCAGCTTATCTAAGATGACAGTGGACAGAGTCAAGCCTGTTGTAACAACATTCACAAAGCCGAGGAAGTGCTCCTTGATCTCTGGCTTTCCCTTTAAAGCAAAGCTTCTCAGAATAATGGACATTTGCTCCTGGTGACTAATGTCAGGTGTACAGTCCAAGATAATGGAGAAGTACTTTGAGTCTCTTGAGTCACTATTGCTTCCAGAATCTTGTCACTCACAATCTGTATGAGCTCATTCTTTGTGTGCTTCCCAAGGTAATGAGCATGTGTCTCTCCATCTTTCATTTTGCTGAGAACTTTCCAAAACGGGGTCAAATTTAGCCAGTAATTCAACCTCTGTTAGGAAGTTTCCATTATCTGGTTGGAAGAGTTTGTCTGAACCCCTGAATGCTATGTTTCTTTCAGCCAGAGACTGGGTGATACTTATTAAACGTGTAAGGAAATCCCGCCATCTCTTTCTTTCAGTCTCCAAAATTGTCATTTGTATCTGGTCAAGAGTCTGTCCCCGACTTAGGCGCAGATCAAGTTCTCTTCACTTAATCATATTGTTTATGTGTTCAGGACTACCCTCATGGTGTTTCAGAAAGGTGTTGATATTTGACCAGTCATTCACGCCTTCCTTTATTATTTTGTAGTCTTTAGTAGAAAAGAGCTTACAGCAAAAACAATACACTGTTTTTGATTGAGTATGAAAGCCAGCTCCTGGTAATCTTTTCCCCGTTTGACAGCTGTCTCTGTAATAAGCCTGAATGGAAACCTCTTCTAGACTTGTCTTTAGCGTAAGCAAAATCCATTCCTGGTTTGAATGGACCTCTGAGCACTATCTCAGTCCACATAAAGTCTGTTAAGACTGGGGGCCAATCTGCTGGGTCATTTGGTGGAGCAGCAACTGTTCTATTAGGGTCTGAGCTGCTTGTATCTGATGCTGGCTGTACACCTCTGGTTGTGCTGGTACTGGCTGAGGCTGCCTGTACTTCACCTGGGTCTGTGTTAGTACTGGCTGAGGCTGCCTGTACTTCACTTGGGTCTGTGCTAGTACTTGCTGAGGCTGCCTGTACTTCACCTGGGTCTGTGTTAGTACTGGCTGAGGCTGCCTGTACTTCACCTGGGTCTGTTAGTACTGGCTGAGGCTGCCTGTACTTCACCTGGGTCTGTGTTAGTACTGGCTGAGGCTGCCTGTACTTCACCTGGGTCTGTGTTAGTACTGGCTGAAGCTGCCAGTACTGGGTCTGTGTTAGTATTTGCTGATGCAGGCTGTACTGGGTCTGTGTTAGTATTTGCTGATGCAGGCTGTACTGGGTCTGTGTTAGTATTTGCTGATGCAGGCTGTACTGGGTCTGTGTTAGTATTTGCTGATGCAGGCTGTACTGAGTCTGTGTTAGTACTTGCTGAAGACGGCTGTACTGGGTCTGTGTTCGTACTGGCTGAGGCTGGATGTACTGGGTCTGTGTTAGTACTGGCTGAAGCCGGCTGTACTGGGTCTGTGTTAGTACTGGCTGAGGCTGGATGTACTGGGTCTGTGTTAGTACTGGCTGAAGCCGGCTGTACTGGGTCTGTGTTAGTACTAGCTGAGGCTGGATGTGGATCAACTGAGTCTGTGCTTGTACTGGCTGATGATCCAGCATCTCCTCTACTGACAACCTTAAGCATAGCACCTGTAAATTAAAGATAATACTATTATTAATTTTATCAGCTGCATCAGGCCCATTCAAACTGGCTCCCCCAGATTTCCTTTAAAACATTTTCAAATATAAAATATTACTTATACTATGGCTTGGCTGAATACTTGATGGTTTTTATGTACTGAGAGATGTGCATCCATATTGCCCAGTATGCCCAGCTAGTCATCATTTTAAATTCAATATATAAATCAATAGTCAAGGTCAATCCATTGCTTTCCATCTTGCATTAGTCCAGAGTTGTAACTAAACCTTGACTGAGAGACTAGATAAGCACTGAGCAGTGATACATGGATTAGCTATGGTGTAGGTGAGACAGAGCACCAGGTTCTTGTACATCTGCAAGCAAAGGAGATGATAATTGTGTCTGTCTCTTGCTTCCATATACATATGTAGGATCTTAATTTGAGCCGGTTGTGGTTTACAATTAATGGAGCTTTTTGTTGGGGTTGATACATTTTTTGTTAGGGCAAATCAAGTCTGAAATCCATTCTCAAAGTGGACATTACAAACTTTAGAAGTCTTTAAAAAAATCTAATACACCACAAGTTTGCATTTCCTGCTTTGCAGTAAGATTCTCAGCAACTAAAGAGTGATCAAATTACGATCCTACATCTGTACAGTTGCTAAGGTCTGTTGTGAGCAAAGCAAAATAGAAAACAGCTAACAATAATGAAAATATATTTTGTGAAACACACAATTTACATATCACACACACACACACACACACACTCAAGTTAACACAGCCCCTCTCCCACATACACCCACACCTCCAGCTGTTCTCCTTTGCCTGTCTTCTCCCGTTATCCAACTCAGTGGAGGCTGGTGAGGGGAGGACGGCTCATAGTCATGGCCGTAATGGAATGAATGGAACTGTATCAAACAATTAGAAAGGGAGGGTTTCATGTGTTTGATACCGTTCCATTCATTCCATTCCAGCCTTTACATTAAACCCGTCCGCCGATTTTATGTGGCACTAGCCACTGATCCACCCAACCTTTTCCAGCGTTGAGTAGACACCACCCTCCTTTCCTCCATCCCTCCCAGGCCTGGCTGTCTCTGGCTCTACTGAACGTACAGCGATAATGTTCTTGGCTGGGTTGCATAAAACATTGTGTTTGGCTTAAGGATTTACCTTAAGGAATAACTTCCCCTTACCTAAGGGAATTGTTTAAGGGGGTTGCATAGAGCCCCTCATACGTGTTCCTTAGATAAGGGTCCATAGGGCTCTATGTAGTGAATAGGGTATCATTCATGACACGTTCACTGAGCTTATGAAAGCAGCCCAGACACATTTCTTATCTGGCTCAGTGTTAACATCACTGTTGTTCTCCAGATCACGTTTACATTGCCTTCAGGTGGTTGGTTATGATTCAGCTATCAATCTTCTCATTCTGTCCTCTGTTCTTTTATAAGCATAGAATGAAATACTAAATGGAGATGCTGATGTAAAATGAGGATTTAATTATTCAGTTTGTTTATTTAGGAAAAGAGGTGTATTAATCTGCATGAATCTGCTACTAATCCATGTGGGTATGGTCACAACTGCTGCTGCTACTAATCCATGTGGGTATGGTCACAACTGCTGCTGCTACTAATCCATGTGGGTATGGTTACAACTGCTGCTGCTATTGAGGTGCTATTGAGGGGTGGTAGTGTGTGTGTGGGGGGGGGGGGGGTTGTGTCCAGTTGTGTTCTCTCATAATAAACCTTTTGCTTTGCAGAGCAGTGTTATGGGTTATGTGAGGCCACCACAGTCTGTGTGAGTAGAGGATGTACCTGTTACAGAGCTGTGTTATGGGTTATGTGTGGCCACCACAGCCTGTTTGAGGATAGAAAGTAGCAGTGTCATGGGTTATGTATATGTGGCCACAGCAGCCTGTGTGAGTAGAGGATGTACCTTCAGCTGTGTTCCAGCCGCTGTTCCATTCTACTATTCAACCCTTCCCTCCTCCTCTTCCTCCTCCTGGGACGAAGACTTTGTGTACAAGGCTGCCCCTCGCCTCCTACTTGTGTTCCTACCAAACAATGTCCCCACTTGGTTCCGTCTGTAAGAAATGTTGTGTTCCTGTGCATATTAATAGCTGGACGGAATTGTTACATGCGGAAGACTTTTGAACAAAATGGTCGCACTAAACAAAAACATTGTGACAGAGGTGAAGTTTTCTGAGAGTAGGCTACAGCAGTGGCTCTCAAACCTCTCTTCGTGGAGCTCCAGACGTTTCACAATGTTGTTGTATCCCTGAACTAATTCACCTCACGAGGAGAGGTTTGAGAGCCCCTGGTCTACAGGGTGACCTTGTTCAAACTCACTGAAGGAAGGGTTTCCTCTGCTGAAACTACTCATTTTATAGAATAGGATCATTCAAATGTATTCATACTCATAGTGTTCACTGAAGATTTATGGCTCTAATATTATTTACTTTTATTTTTAAACCAATGACCTTCCCCAGACACCCTATTCTTCTAAGGCTTTGGTAGCCCCTGCACACCTATATTCTAATCTCGGAGCTAATATCAGACTCTGAATGAAGGCACTAGATTCATTCTCCTCACCTCAGTTGCACTTAATGCTAAAAGCAAAGACTTGTGTATTGATTCATCTTATACTCCCTGCATACCACTGCTGGCTTGCTTCTGAAGCTAAGCAGGGTTGGTCCTGGTCAGTCCCTGGATGGGAGACCAGATGCTGCTGGAAGTGGTGTTGGAGGGCCAGTAGGAGGCACTCTTTCCTCTGGTCTAAAAAATATCCCAATGCCCCAGGGCAGTGATTAGGGACACTGTCCTGTATAGGGTGCCGTCTTTCGGATGGGACGTTAAACGGGTGTCCTGACTTTCTGAGGTCATTAAAGATCCCATGGCACTTATCGTAAGAGTAGGGGTGTTAACCCCGGTGTCCTGGCTAAATTCCCAATCTGGCCTTCAAACCATCACGGTCACCTAATAATCCCCAGTTTACAATTGGCTCATTCATCCCCCTCCTCTCCCCTGTAACTATTCCCCAGGTCGTTGCTGCAAATGAGAACGTGTTCTCAGTCAACTTACCTGGTAAAATAACGGTAAAATAAAAAAATAAAAAAATACAGAATGGATTTGATCTAACACAACTTAAGTCTCCCCCAGGCATGGTATCAACATGACCCAGCAGCTGTTTCTTTTCTCTCCCAATACTGTACACACAGGGTCAGGTGAGGTTGGTCAGCAGCTGGCTTTAAGTCAACCATCTCAGTATAGAATCAACACCAACTTTAACCTTCACCATAAACCCTTCTAACCATTTTTACTCAAACAATTATCAGACTACATTAGCCCCACTCTATGTATGTAACGACAAAGCAAGATAACGCCGAAGCAAGGCCCTGTCCAGAAACAACCCCTAGACTTTACCCGCCTAAAGGCACTACTCTCCTTTTTTTCACAACTCGCCTAAAGGCACTACCCCCCTAAAGGCACTACCCCCCTAAAGGCACTACCCCCCTAAAGGCACTACCCCCCTAAAGGCACTACCCCCCTAAAGGCACTGCCCCACTAAAGGCACTGCCCCACTAAAGGCACTGCCCCACTAAAGGCACTGCCCCCCTAAAGGCACTGCCCCCCTAAAGGCACTACCCCCCTAAAGGCACTGCCCCCCTAAAGGCACTACAAGGCTCTACCCCCCTAAAGGCACTACCCGCCTACAGGCACTACAAGGCACTACCCCCCTAAAGGCACTACCCGCCTACAGGCACTACAAGGCACTACCCCCATAAAGGCACTACCCGCCTAAAGGCACTACCCCCTTAAAGGCACTACCCCCCTAAAGGCACTACAAGGCACTACCCTCCTAAAGGCACTACAAGGCACTACCCCCCTAAAGGCACTACCCTCCTAAAGGCACTACAAGGCACTACCCCCCTAAAGGCACTACAAGGCACTACCCCCCTAAAGACACTACAAGGCACTACCCCCCTACAGGCACTACAAGGCACTGCCCCCCTAAAGGCACTACAAGGCACTACCCCCCTAAAGGCACTACAAGGCACTGCCCCCCTAAAGGCACTACACGGCACTACCCCCCTAAAGGCACAACAAGGCACTACCCCCCTAAAGGCACAACAAGGCACTACCCCCCTAAAGGCACTACCCCCCTAAAGGCACTACCCGCCTAAAGGCACTACAAGGCACTACCCCCCTAAAGGCACTACCCGCCTAAAGGCACTACAAGGCACTACCCCCTAAAGGCACAACAAGGCACTACCCCCCTAAAGGCACTACCCTCCTAAAGGCACAACAAGGCACTACCCCCCTAAAGGCACAACAAGGCACTACCCCCCTAAAGGCACAACAAGCCACTACCCCCCTGAAGGCACAACAAGGCACTACCCCCCTAAAGGCACTACAAGGCACTACCCCCCTAAAGGCACTACCCCCCTAAAGGCACTACCCTCCTAAAGGCACTACAAGGCACTACCCCCCTAAAGGCACTACCCCCCTAAAAGCACTACAAGGCACTACCCCCCTAAAGGCACAACAAGGCACTACCCTTCTAAAGGCACTACCCCCCTAAAGGCACTACAAGGCACTACCCCCCTAAAGGCACAACAAGGCACTATCCCCCTAAAGGCACTACAAGGCACTATCCCCCTAAAGGCACTACAAGGCACTACCCCCCTAAAGGCACTACCCCCCTAAAGGCACTACAAGGCACTACCCCACTAAAGGCACTTGTGGAGATGGGAAAGTATTCATTAGACAAGTACACTAAATATAGTCATAGCTCCACATTTTCCTTTGATAAGCTTCATGGAATATTACCCATATTTCTTACACCTAGTTTCCACTCCTCTCAGATCTTAACCAGTGCCTCGGGGCTAGGGTTGTTTTCTCTACAGTGCCTGAGTTCAATGCTGCTTGATCTGTGCCCGTAGATATTTTTTGCACGAAGCTCATCTTGCTAAGGAGATGAGAAGTAGAAATGTCTTCATCTGTAATAGGGTCAATGACCTGATGTGTGTATTTTGGTGTCTGAAGCATAATAAATGTTTATAAACATTGCATTATTAGACTTCACTTTCCCCTATTTACTGGCTTATAACAGTATTCAGTATGATTCATGGGAATTTAGGGAGCTATAGAGCTCAGAAGTACCTAAACTAAAATCAAATTTATTATCAACTTTATTAAAATAAAATAACTCTGGTGCCATAATTGTGAGTATCTGTATTGATAAGTAAAAATAATGCTGAGGATCTTAAACTTTATTACAATTTTTATGCTTGAAAGGCCTTTGTCTCTACATTGGGATTTCATTCAATGTCATTCAGTATAACAGACATTCAGGAGCCATTTCAGACCATAATGATTTGTGATAGTCACATAACAGGATATTGCATCAGAAAGAAGATTCAGAAAGACCCCCTAAAATATAGATAATTTCACCTTTTCGTTTACTGGTGCACTATGGTACAAAATCCTGTGTCATACGGTACAACGCTTAAAAAACATTTTAAATGTTTTTATTTTAAAATAGCATATTTGATGTGAAATGTAACGTTAAAAAGCTGAAGATCAAGGTCATAGTTTTTTCATAGGTGGCCAAGCAATTGCCTGTAGAATAAGTTCAAACTGTTTTTTGTCATACGGAGTAACGATTATGTCATTCTGCATAACTGTTATACCACAATGTCATTTGTTACTCTGTATGACACATATACAGTATCGTTTTTGTGTTTTTAGGACATTAGCTTTTACGGAATGTAGTGTACATTTTATTAATAACATATTTATGTATTTTTATGTGTTGAGGTATATTTTGTCTTTATTACATTGTGAAAAACAAAAGTAATGACAATGTTGGTCAATTTCTTAAACAAATAATCAGGTCTATATAATTAGTAATGGAAAGGAAACACAGACTCTTTCTTTAAATATAAAAAAATACTCCTTTAGTAAAACAATTTGTAGACAGAAGTTGGTACAGAGTACAGTATAACAATATATGATAGTTTCTCCCTAAGTTCTGCAAAATGTCCTAGACATCCTGTAACTCATATAGCTTCCCCAAACCCCCTTACGTAACTTTCCCTAGCAACAACATTTTAATAAATCTAACCTCCCCCTGACAGCAGGAACCATCTTATCAGCAAGTAAAAACTCAGAAGTGGGTTTGACCGAAACTTGACCTGTCATCACAAGTAGAGGGTCATGACAAGGTGAGCGAGTGTAAGCATCTTCTGACAGGGGACTGGTTTCATCAGGTCTGTGGCAGCCTTGTGTTCTCGGAGAACCAGATAACCACGCTGGGATCCAGACAGGAGTCTGAATGTAGACGCCTTCTGATAGTGTCTGAAGGTCACAACACTCAAAACAGGTTTTAACACACCGAAGTCTCCTGAAGAGGAGACCTTACAGTTTATCATAACGTCATTTATGAACCCTTTAAAAGGTATAAGGCCGTGGTTTAACCCTCTTTAACAACATGGTCATTATTATTATTAAATCAAGTCATCAGCGCTTAATTATTACCATAATGTTGTAGTAATGCTATATCAGTACAGTTTTGATGTTGAGGGAATATATGTCCGTATAGATGCCTCTATCCAACGAAGATAGGGCTGCTTGGTTCAGGGCCTGGAAGAACTCAGATCCTCTAGTTAGGGAAGAGTCTCTTTGAGCAGGAAAGCAAGGTATTATAGTGGTCATGCAGTTAAGTGACAAGTGCAGTTCAGCAACCAGCAAACCTGAATTATGACTAAGTTCAGTTAGGTTCACACTCATTTGCAGTAGGCTAGATCTTTTATCTTCAACACAACGTATGAGTTTCAGACTAGGCTGTGGGCGGTTACTCAAAGGTTGTTTACGACATCATTTAGGAACTAATTCAAGTCATTTTACTATAGCCTGCACTATATCTCTGTCATTATATTTGTCTTGTGTTTAGCTACCGCAGACGTAAGAAGGAGAGGAACATAGACCATCGCCCAGTTAGAGAGATGACGACCTCTACAGCTGAAAAGAGAAGGGATAAATGGAGTAAAAACCAGAGGAGTTGGAATTATTTTGGGCTGATTTTCAATCCAAGTTCATCACATTTTGCTGACAATGTTATTCAATCAAAATGTTATACTTTCAATGTTTCAAAATGAATTGATCTTGACTTTATATCATAGATGAATTAGAGTTCTGACATTCCTTTTCCTTATGCCTGTTCTCCATTTACCTTAAAATAAAATAAAAAGCTGATTAAACCTGATTGCCAGTGCCTTTCATGTTATATTTAATATGTAATAAGTACATCATTGTTGCTGAGACAGTCTTTTAGTATCATCCAATGTGGAATCTTACAGTATGTCATTTGGTATAAAGATGCTACAGTCAGATGCTGTAACGCAGGTTTTTCACATATTATTACATTGAGTTTTGTCATCTGAGGACAAATAACAATCTTTACCTCTTTACAGAAATTTTTTTTTAGAAATGTTCCATTTTTTTTTTTTACTTTAGAGCGTGAAATTCTAGGTGTAAGATCAACAAATGAGCTCATGTTAGTAGAAAAGTCTGATGTTAATTTGGATTTTCAAAGCAGTACATGTTTGTTGACCTCAAGCTACATGTTTTACTCTCTAAAAATAGCTGAATGCTAATATATTTTAAGGACCCCCTAAAATATTGATAATTTCACCTTTTCGGGCACTGGTTAACTATGATACAAAATCCTGTGTCATACGGTACAACGCTTAAAAAACTACTTGGAATTTCAAAGCAGTACCTGTTTGTTGAGATCAAACTATTACTATCTATGAACAGCTGAATGCTAATACTTGTCACGCCCTGACCTTAGAGATCCTTTTTATGTCTCTATTTTGGTTGGTCAGGGCGTGAGTTGGGGTGGGCATTCTATGTTTGTGTGTGTTGTATTTCTATGTGTTTGGCCTGGTATGGTTCCCAATCAGAGGCAGCTGTCAATCGTTGTCTCTGATTGAGAACTATATTTAGGTAGCCTGTTCCCACCTGTGTTTGTGGGTAATTGTTTTCTGTTTTGTGTTGTCACCTTGCAGAACTGTTCGTTTGTCTTTGTGTTGTTTTTTGTTCAAGTATTCGTATTTATTAAAAGTATTATGAATACTTACCACGCTGCATCTTGGTCTTCTCCTTCTCCCGACGACGTTTGTTACAATACTGGTAAATAATAAAATAATGTGAAAATCCATTATTGTTACACTGACAAATGACACTATTCATAGGAGAAATAATATGATTCAAATTGAAAATGCATGGATTTAATTCTCAGTGACTAAAACTTGTTGTAACATATATCCAACACTCTAATGAACTTAAATTCACATTTTTAACACAGTTTTATATTTTTCCTATTTTAAACCCTTATTCATCATTGACCCAATAACATTATTTGTATTAATAACCAATGTACAGTTGGAAGCTTTACCTTAGTCTTTGCTAGGTAAAGCCCCGCCTTATCTCAGCTCACTGGTCACCATAGCAGCACCCACCCGTAGCACGCGCTCCAGCAGGTATATTTCACTGGTCACCCCAAAGCCAATTCCTCGTTTGGCTGCCTTTCCTTCCAATTCTCTGCTGCCAATGACTGGAATGAATTGCAAAAATCACTGAAGCTCGAGACTCATATCTCCCTCACTAGCTTTAAGCATAAGCTGTCAGAGCAGCTCACAGATCATTGCACCTGTACATAGCCCATCTGTAAATATCCCATCCAACTCCCTCATCCCCATACTGTTATATATTTTTTTGCTCCTTTGCACCCCAGTATCTCTACTTACACATTCATCTTCTGCACATCTATCACACCAGTGTTTAATTGCCAAATTGTAATTATTTTGCCACTATGGCCTATTTATTGTCTTACCTCCCTTATCCTGTCTAGGACTGGGCTAGCGGCACTCCCCCCCCACCCCCACTGAAAAGGCAGAGCCGCGAAATTCAATTTTTTTTTTTTTTTTAAATATTTAACTTTCACACATTAAAGTCCAATACAGCTAATGAAAGACACAGATCTTGTGAATCCAGCCAACAACCGATTTTTAAAATGTTTTACAGGGAAGACACAATATGTAAAGATGTAAATCTATTAGCTAAACACATTAGCTAAACACATTAGCATAATCCACCATCTTTTCTTTGTCCACCAACACCAGTAGCTATCACCAATTCGGCTAAACTAAGATATTGATAGCCACTAACCAAGAAAAAAACTCATCAGATGACAGTCTGATAACATATTTATGGTATAGGATAGGTTTTGTTAGAAAAATGTGCATATTTCAGGTAGATGGCATAATTTACAATTGCACCCACCGTCACAAATGGACTAGAATAATTACAATGAGCAACGTGTTTACCTAACTACTAATCATCAAACATTTCGTAAAAATACACAGCATACACTAATCGAAAGACACAGATCCTGTGAATACAGACAATATTTCAGATTTTCTAAGTGTCTTACAGCGAAAACACAATAAATCGTTATATTAGCATACCACATATGCAAACGTTACCAGAGCCTTGATTCTAGCCAAAGAGAGCGATAACGTAAACATCGCCAAAATATATTAATTTTTTCACTAACCTTCTCAGAATTCTTCCGATGACACTCCTGTAACATCACATTACACAATCCATATACAGTTTGTTCGAAAATGTGCATATTTAGCCACCAAAATCATGGTTAGACAATGAGAAAAGTAGCCCAGCTGGTCAGAAAATATCCTGCGCCATATTAGACAGTGATCTAGTCGTATACATAAATACTCATAAACGTGACTAAAAAATATAGGGTGGACAGCGATTGATAGACAATTTAATTCTTAATACAATCGCGGAATTACATTTTTTTTAATTATCCTTACTTTTCAATACAGTTTGCGCCAAGCGAAGCTACGTCAAAAAAGATGGCGTCATAAACGATTAACATTTTTCGACAGAAACACGATTTATCATAATAAATTGTTCCTACTTTGAGCTGTTCTTCCATCAGAATCTTGGGCAAAGAATCCTTTCTTGGGTCTAATCTTCTTTTGGTCGAAAGCTGTCCTCTTGCCATGTGGAAATGCCAACTGCGTTCGGCATGAACTGGAAGCGTGCCCAGAGATTCACAGTGTCTCAGAAATAAATGTCCCAAAATCGCACTAAACGGGTATAAATTGCTATAAAACGGTTTAAATTAACTACCTTATGATGTTTTTAACTCCTATAACGAGTAGAAACATGACCGGAGAAATATTACTCCCTACACTAATGATTGGAACAAGTGCAGGTCGGTGGCCACCGCGCGCTTGACGCAGTTGGAAAAGAGTTCCTACCTACAGGTTTTTTTTATTTATAGTGCCTGTGATTGGGCAATCGACACCATTCAAATCGTCATCACGTAAAGGCATCCAGGGGAAGACGTAAGCAGTGTCTGTATACTCATAGCAATAACAGTGGCCTTTAAACTGACTTCAGAACAGGGGCCAAAATGTGTGAAATCTGACTCCATGTCAGGGAAATTGCTGTAGAATGAGTTCTGTTCCACTCAGAGACAAAATTTCAACGGCTATAGAAACTATAGACTGTTTTCTATCCAATAATAGTAATAATAAGCATATTGTACGATCAAGAATTTAGTAGGAAGCCGTTTCAAAAATTACACGATTTCCATAAATAGTGACAACAGCACCCCCTAGACCTTAACAGGTTATCTTACCTCATTTGCACACACTGTATATAGACCTTTCTATTGTGTTATTGACTGTACGCTTGTTTATTCCATGTGTAACTCTGTGTTGTTGTTTGTGTCGCACTTTGCTTTATCTTGACCAGGTCGCAGTTGTAAATGAGAACTTGTTCTCAACTGGCCTACCTGGTTAAATAAAGGTGAAATATAAAATGTTTAAAAAAACATTTGGAAGCTCTGACTAACCTCTCATATTAATGTGTCAAGACTAGCTGGGCACACTTAATGAAGTGGTATTTTTAGAATAATTATAACTATTGCGAGTGCTACTGTCGTCATAGATACTGTAGCTTCTGACTGCAGGCTTATTAAATGCACTGTAGATGGGGAGGTTTATCAAAGTAATGTCTCAAGAAGAGACTGTCTGGATGTGAGCATGTCACCCAGACATCTCACTTTCACACTGATTTTCTCTTCTGATGCCATCATCCATATAAATGAAATGCTAATTTATTAACTAATTAGTACCGTAGAGAACTATCATCAACTGCTCTGCTCAGTCATCTATTTTTAACCCAAGATAAATGGTTGAATATTTTTCTCTGAATCCCTGTACAACTCCAGCTGCACCTAGTTGCATGTACTTGTGGGAGTATCTTTGTTGGTGGATAAAATGATGATGTCATATGGCCCAAATGTTCACTTTCCTTTTGTACCTGGCGCTAGTGCCTCTTAGTATGCTCTAGTGAAGTATTTTTTCTACTTGGTGTTAATATCAGGGATATTGACTTGCATAGATCTTTTGACAAAAATGAAACAAAGTTGCCCGGTAAAAAACAAAAACAAATCATGGATTGCTATCTTACCTTGTCCATGGACCGCTTACAGGGTCAGGAAACCCATATGTCATTTTGTAAGTTGGGTGAACTATCCCTTTAAATGAGGGCTTTATAATCAGTTTTGAAATGGCATAACATGGGCATGCACTTAGAAAGTAAAGGAATTTACTGTAATTTACTCTCCTGTATCTCAGCTAAACATTTGCTGTTAATATTGCCGCTAAGTAATGTAGTAATTCCCTAGACCACAATGCATTGCCGTTTACAGTAATGTAATGTAAATTGATAAAAGGAGGACGTCAAAGTAGGATTTTACTGTACAAATTACGGGGCAGCCCCCAAAGTGACTCTTTACACTGTATGCAAGAATTCTCTGTGTTATTGTGCCATCCCCCATTGTGTCATCTCTTGTGAAGAAGAGGTTCAGTTGTCTTTAGGTAGGTCTGATATCTCATTGGAGGTTAACTTTACAGTAATGCTATTGGTCATCAACTTTTGAATCTAATCATGGTGAAATGGTTCTAACAGGGTCTTAGCTTCATTGCCGCATTCTATAGTTTTTTCCTGATCTGCGCTGCTGAGATACCTACACTCTTTCTCTATCTCTCTCCACCCCAGGGACTCTTGGGGCATGACCTTTCAGGCTGTGACCTCTCTCGCTCTCTGATCATGCCTAGAATAATGCCTTATCATGCTTATTAATGCTTTGTAACTGAAGTGTTATGCCTTGTATGTGAATCCATTCCTTTTACAAAGTAATTAAATACACTTGTATCCATTCTCAGACATGTATTGATTGCCTAACTGAACTGTAGTCTCTTGCATATTGCTAAATCATCTAATGCAGTCAAAAACATTTTAATAGGCTAATTGCATAGTCTTATCATGGGTCGCATGTGAGGTATAAATAATATACATTAATACAAAACATTATGAACACCTGCTCTATCCATGACGTACACCAGGGGTGGGCAACGTTGATGAGGGGCCGCAGTGGTGGCTCCTGGGTCTGTGTACTCACATCCTCACACATGGGCTAATTGAGTGACAGCTGATGCACAACCACATTTCAAAAGGGCACATTGTGTATTCTATTATTCTGACTCTCAACAGAAAGCTGAGACCTGACTGCCCCCCCCCCCCCCCCCCCTCCAATAAATATCAGAGTTTTCAGGTCAAATTGGTCTACAAGCCTACAAAAGGGGGGCTGCATTGGGCCGCATGCAGCCACCAGTTGCCCATCGCTGAAATAGACTGAGCAGCTGAATCCAGGTAAAGGCTATGATCCCTTATTAATGTCACCTGTTAAATCTACTCCAATCAGTGTAGATGAAGGGGAGGAGACCGGTTAAAGAAGGATTTTTAAGCCTTGAGACATGTATTGTGTATGTGTGCCATTCAGAGGGTGAATGGGCAAGACAAAACATTGAAGTGCCTTTGAAAGGACGGGGTGCAACTAAATATTAGGAAGGTGTTCTTAATGTTTTGTACACTTAGTGTACTTGAAAAATGAATGTTAGGTTATAGGCAATACTTAAAAAATGTAATTTCACTGAGAAGACCTGAGAATATCCTTATTTACCATCAATGTTATTATACAAGCACAATAAAAAGGATGACAGACATGGTAATTATAGTTGTCAAATGGTTTTATTTTCTCCTCATGTTTCTTTCTTTGTGAAAAGTAAACGATGACAGAATAATAAATATACATTCATAGATTTGTTCAGAATGAAATTAGCGTTCAAGTTCATTTCCATGTAAAAAAAAACAAAATGCTAAATGTAAACAAGAGCCACCCCATAGGTAAAGGCAACATTCTACATTCAGTAGAGGCAGATTTTACAGCATGTAGATGACAAGAATAGGCTACCTCAATGTAGGTTCTCTAAAGCTACATCCCTTTTGAGAGGCCTGACTCCACAGGGACATTTCTGCCGGACTGACCATGTCATACACCCTCTCGGCGCGTCCTGGCACGGTTTGGGATACACACCCCTTGCTGTCACTGCGCCCTGGGGTTCTGTGTTATCCTGGACTCCGCACACTGGCGAGAAGCCTGGCGGGAATCATCCCTATCGGTGTATTTCGTTACAATGATCCTGCACATTGTCAGTAAATTGCTTAGCTGATGGTGCAACTCTGTTTACTCTGTCCGCCGCCAGTAGCTTTCTCTTTTATGTACCTCAAGTCACTGTGCACGCTTGGTCGGCGCGCGAACGGTTCCACAATACCGTATGCCTCCCCGTCTTTGAATTTCTTATTTCTGAATGACTTTCTTCTGCTGTTTTGCAGTACTTCGCAAAACTGTAAGGACACTTTGCGGTGAGAGTCCGGGCTCATCTCGTTGGGCAGTTTAGCCATGGTAAAAAGAGTCTGAAACATCTGGTCGACATTAGTGTTCCGTTTTGCAGAGATCTCATAGTAGGCACACTGTTCATCACCAGCCACCAGCTGCTCAATCTCCTCATTCTGAACCTCCCGGTTAAACTCCCGGTCACACTTGTTCCCGCAGATAACTATCGGAACATCCACGTTCTCTTTGGTTTTGTTTTTCAGGCAGGACTTGGTCTCGTAAATTTGACGCTTCAGGCGCTGGACCTCTTGGAAGGAGTCTCTGTTATCCAGACTGAACACCAAGATAAAAACGTCACCTGAAAGAGCAAGGGAAGGCACATTAATATCACAGCTGAAAAAGTCCATTATTACATAGGCCTAGGCTAAATGTGTACAATAAAAGTGTTGCATATAGCATTATTGCATGCATGATTTATTAAAACATCCCATACATATAATTTCGATGTAGCTATAAATTCCAGTGTGGCTTTCATTCATATTATTTGTTTTGTTAGTTCTGAGTTAAGCTTACCAGTAAGGATAGAGAGTCTCCTCATAGCGGGGAAGGGATGGTTTCCAGAGGTGTCCAGAATGTCCAACTGGTATACATCTCCCCGAATGCAGTATAATTTTCTATGAAAGTCTTCGATGGTCGGCGTGTACTGGTCCTCGACTCTTTCGTTCAGAAACCGACAGATGATGGCCGTCTTGCCAACTTTTGTAGAGCCCAGAATCACCATCCTGTGGCAATTTTTGGCCGGGATTTTAAACTCGTTCTCGGAGGGAGACATGTTATTTTTCTTTGCGCCCGACGTGTGTCTTTGGTGCGAAGGCGAGATGGTGAATGCAACCTCTAATAGTCTAGAGGGATATTGTCTGTTTGTAAGCGCTGCTGCTTTGCTGAATCTGAGGAGAGCGCGACTGGGTATATATATGCGATGCTGACCACTCCTCCTAGGCGCGTCATGCATTACGCATTGGTCTGACAGGAGAAAGTTTGTGGTTATTATTATGCTCTTGTTGTTGCGTCCGTCTGTCTAGTCCGTATGTATGAGCAGACAGTAATTATATAAACTGTTTAGAGAAAAATAAAAAAATATTTATGTGTAAAACAATATAAATATCGGCCTACCTAAAAACTCAAGCATAGATAATGTTGTTGTTGCTGAGTTCAAATCATACACACGGATATGTTAATTAACATAGTCCAAAGATGTTTTCATAAATATAAATGCAAAATCACAATGTGCTAAATCTCCTCTTTTGGTGGGGACTCAAGGGTCCCACAAAATGGCGTTATCTACCATGGCAATAAAATGTATTTTGCAAACGCAATACCCCTCAAACAGGACAAATACTCAAGATGATAGTGTCGTTATTTTGGTAATGATTATTATTTTGATGGCCCGTGTGCATTATTGTGTGCAAATAATTATTGTGTGCAAAGGTTACTACGAATCACAATAGTTCATTTGCATAGGCTTATTTCATGTCAACAACACACTTCGCCGTCAACAAGATATTAACATACTCCGTCGTTCACTCTGTTTCACCAGACATCTAGTTTGTTGTACGCTGCGGTGAAAGGAATCGGCGTCTAGCTCGTGCTGCGCAGTGAAGGAGCGCACCTCCGATTTCGGCCACGTGTTTGTAGACCGCTAGATGGCGCTGGAACTAGAAAGGGTTTTTGTTTTGTCCGAGCGGCTGCATACAACTCAACACAATGAGCTTGAGGCGAGCACCCCAACGCAGGACAACAGTAATATGCTTAATATCATCAGCAGGAAATCATTGTGGAAATGTCAAATTACATACATATTATACATATTATATGTGTATCCACAGAGGTTTATGTGCATGATAAATACACAACAAGGTATATTTTCAACCAAGTAATTAGACTACTGAGTCACCAATAATTCAAAGGGTTTTGACTCCTGACTCTTTCTCCACACTTGGGTAAATTAACTGAAATGAAGGCCACTAAAGCATGTCTGCATTTTCCAAACAATGTGATGGCAGATTTGGATAATTTGCTGCACCCTAAACTGCATTAAACGTCAACCTAGTAGTCCAAATGAATGTGACATGGACACCCACTTTATATAACCCTTGGATAGCACGGAGACAGTTGAGGAAACTGAAACTAGCTGAACTCACACCGTTTTCACAGAGGTAACACATGACCAGTGCTGAGCTCTGGGCAGGTTATATTTGTCTGTGATCTTCTGGGCCCACTTTTTGAAAAGGTATCTACCAGGATTTAGTCTATGGGATAGTATTACATGCCTATCAAATAGAATGAATAGTACAGGGTCCCCATTCAAGTCAACGATTTGTCCCTTCTATTCATTCTATTTTTATGCAGTAATCCTATCCGATAGGCCAGAGGTCAAGGTAGTGAAACAGCCATCTCACAGGGGACAGCAGGTCATCTTCGCAAAACTGTTAAGCAATGAACTGCATCTGTACAATGGAGATGGATAATACAAAATATATACAGTATAATATACACAGTCTAATTAATACATCTATTGCTGTATAAATGTAAAAATATTAGCAATCACTTAACAAGTCTGTTACAAATCTCCATGAATGTACAATATGTCAGTCTCTTTTGGCTGGACCATGTTCCTACGACGTGTTCAATTTGGTTCTGCCTGTCCAAAGCCGTTCCCGCATCTCACAGTGGGCATCAGGTCATCTAACAGGTGGCAGCAGGTCATCTCACAGTGGGCAGCAGGTCATCTAACAGGTGGCAGCAGGTCATCTCACAGTGGGCAGCAGGTCATCTAACAGGTGGCAGCAGGTCATCTCACAGTGGGCAGCAGGTCATCTAACAGGTGGCAGCAGGTCATCTCACAGTGGGCAGCAGGTCATCTAACAGGTGGCAGCAGGTCATCTCACAGTGGGCAGCAGGTCATCTCACAGTGGGCAGCAGGTCATCTCACAGTGGGCATCAGGTCATCTAACAGTGGGCAGCAGGTCATCTCACAGTGGGCAGCAGGTCATCTCACAGTGGGCAGCAGGTCATCTCACAGGGGGCAGCAGGTCATCTCACAGTGGGCAGTAGGTCATCTCACAGTGGGCAGCAGGTCATCTCACAGTGGGCAGCAGGTCATCTCACAGTGGGCAGCAGGTCATCTCACAGTGGGCAGCAGGTCATCTCACAGGGGGCAGCAGGTCATCTCACAGTGGGCAGCAGGTCATCTCACAGTGGGCAGCAGGTCATCTCACAGTGGGCATCAGGTCATCTCACAGTGGGCAGCAGGTCATCTAACAGTGGGCAGCAGGTCATCTAACAGGTGGCAGCATGTCATCTAACAGTGGGCATCAGGTCATCTAACAGGTGGCAGCAGGTCATCTCACAGTGGGCATCAGGTCATCTAACAGTGGGCAGCAGGTCATCTCACAGTGGGCAGCAGGTCATCTCACAGGTGGCAGCAGGTCATCTAACAGGTGGCAGCAGGTCATCTCACAGTGGGCAGCAGGTCATCTAACAGGTGGCAGCAGGTCATCTCACAGTGGGCAGCAGGTCATCTCACAGTGGGCAGCAGGTCATCTCACAGTGGGCAGCAGGTCATCTAACAGGTGGCAGCAGGTCATCTAACAGGTGGCAGCAGGTCATCTCACAGGTGGCAGCAGGTCATCTCACAGTGGGCAGCAGGTCATCTAACAGGGGGCTGCAGGTCATCTCACAGGTGGCAGCAGGTCATCTAACAGTGGGCAGCAGGTCATCTCACAGTGGGCAGCAGGTCATCTCACAGTGGGCAGCAGGTCATCTAACAGGGGGCTGCAGGTCATCTCACAGGTGGCAGCAGGTCATCTCACAGTGGGCAGCAGGTCATCTCACAGTGGGCAGCAGGTCATCTAACAGTGGGCAGCAGGTCATCTCACAGTGGGCAGCAGGTCATCTCACAGTGGGCAGCAGGTCATCTAACAGTGGGCAGCAGGTCATCTCACAGTGGGCAGCAGGTCATCTAACAGTGGGCAGCAGGTCATCTAACAGGTGGCAGCAGGTCATCTCACAGTGGGCAGCAGGTCATCTCACAGTGGGCAGCAGGTCATCTCACAGTGGGCAGCAGGTCATCTAACAGGTGGCAGCAGGTCATCTCACAGGGGGCAGCAGGTCATCTAACAGTGGGCAGCAGGTCATCTAACAGGTGGCAGCAGGTCATCTAACAGGTGGCAGCAGGTCATCTCACAGTGGGCAGCAGGTCATCTAATAGGTGGCAGCAGGTCATCTCACAGTGGGCAGCAGGTCATCTAACAGGGGGAAACTCCTGCTGTGTTCAGATGGAGGCAGCCTAGAGGTATCTAATAGGGTTCATCTAAAGATAGAGCAGGAGGTTGTTGGTGACTCAGAAGACTTTCAGCACTTCACACAAACCACCTGGTCTCTGTGCCACCTCATCAACTTGACTGTGACACTGATCGGCTGAATTTACTGTAGATCATGTATTGCTGTCAATTAAAGATTTATGATTTGTAATTTTAGTAAGTCTCTTCGTGCACCTCTAAGCAAGGTATGTGTTATACAATGTTCCCTGTATCCAGCAGGCTTATAAATCACACATGTATTTACTGATTAATGGTATAGTGCACTATGCCACCCTGTTCCCGGCACTGTGGTTTGGTTGGCAGGATTATTGGTAAGGGGAAGTCCCCCCTCCTTCCTTCCCAAACTGTAGATGAGGTTCCTCTTTTGTATGTGTGTGTGTGGGTCACATTAGTACTTAACCGACCAGGTGAACAGGCCAGGTGTGTGTGCGTGTCTGTGTGTGTGTGCGTCTGTGAAGAAGTGTCTGTCTGTCTGTCTGTCTGTCTGTCTGTCTGTCTGTCTGTCTGTCTGTCTGCCTGTCTGCCTGTCGGGCGGACGGACGGACGGACGGACAGGACTTTAATGCAGGGAAACTTAAATCCGTTTGACCAAATTTCTATCAGCGTGTTAAAACCAGAGGGAAAAAAAACTCTGGACCACCTATACTCCACACACATAGATGCATATTAAGCTCTCCCTCGCAATTAATTTGAAACACGCATGAGAGCACCAGCTGTTCCGGAAGACTGTGTGATCACGCTTTCCACAGCCAATGTGAGTAAGACCTTTAAACAGGTCAACATTCACAAGGCCGCAGGGCCAGACGGATTACCAGGATGTGTACTGCGAGCATACGCTGACCAACTGGCAAGTGTCTTCACTGATATTATCAACCTCTCCCTGTCCGAGTCTGTAATACCAACATGTTTTAAGCAGACCACCATAGTGCCTGTGCTCAAGAACACTAAGGTAACCTGCCTAAATGACTACCGACCCGTAGCACTCACGTCTGTAACCATGAAGTGCTTTTTAAAGGCTGGTCATGCCTCACATCAACACCATTATCCCAGAAACCCTAGACCCACTCCAATTTGCATTCTGCCCCAACAGATCCACAGATGATGCTATCTCTATTGCACTCCACACTACCCTTTCCCACCTGGACAAAAGGAACACCTATGTGAGAATGCTATTCATTGACTACAGCTCAGCGTTCAACACCATAGTGCCCTCAAAGCTCAGCAATAAGCTAAGGACGCTGGGACTAAACACCTCCTTCTGCAACTGGATCCTGGATTTCCTGACGGGCTGCCCCCAGGTGGTAAGGTTAGGTAACAACACATCCGCCACGCTGATCAACACAGGTACTGCATGCTCAGTCTCCTCCTGTACTCCTTGTTCACTCATGACTGCACGGCCAGGCACGACTCCAACACCATCATTAAATTTGCCGATGACAGTACATCACTGGCGCCAAGCTTCCTGCCATCCAGGACTTCTATACCAGTTGGTGTCAGAGGAAGGCCCTAGAAATTGCCAAAGACTCCAGCCTCCCTAGTCATAGACTGTTCTCTCTGCTACCGCATGGCAAGCGGTACCGGAGCGCCAAGTCTAGGTCCAAGAAGCTTCTAAACAGCTTCTACCCACAAGCCGTAAGACTCCTGAACATCTAATAAAATGGCTACCCAGACTATTTGCACCCCCCCCCCCCCCCTCTTTCACTGCTGCTACTCTCTGTTGTTTTCCTCTATGCATATTCACTTTAATAACTCTACCTACATGTACATATTACCTCAACTAACCGAACTAACCGGTGCCCCCGCACATTGACTCTGTACCAGTACCCCCTGTATATAGTCTCGCTATTGTTGTTTTACTGCTGCTCTTTAATTACTTGTTACTTTTATCTCTTATTCTTGTCCGTATTTTTGAAAACTGCATTGCTAGTTGGGGGCTCGTAAGTAAGCATTTCACTGTAAGGTCTACACCTGTTGTTTTTGGCGTATGTGACTAATAAAGTTTGATTTTGATATTTGCAAATCAAACTCTTCTCAATAAAGACAATACTTGATAAGTAGATACAACAGAGAGGATATTTACCATGACTTAACTACTGTATTGGTCTTATAACATTATACATCAATTATTACATTTTACAGCACAAAGCATTTTACAGCAATTATTACATTATACAGCACTTATTACATTTTACAGCACTAATTTCCAAGTCTGCTTTACTAGTATTGACCACTTCTAACTCTAGCCTGAGAGGACACATTGAGGCCTTCTGAGATGAAACCCAATCAGGTTCCTCTCCCCTCGCTGTGACCAGCTCCAACTCTGGGTTTGTGTAACAAGGGTGGAGTGGACAGGTGCTATGGCCCTGTTCATTGGTCGGTAATTAGACCACTATGTATCCTCTGAAGCAGCTATATAGAGACACGTGCGGTGTGGTTCCATAGCCAGATGCTGCTATTAGACTATATGAGGCGGCTGGAACAAATGCATCTGTTCACGTTCTCACCTAAACCCAAATGAGTAGGCTACTCCTGTCAACCTTAAGTACTGTTAAACCTTTGTGTACCTCATTGACCGTTCTGGTAACCTAGGAAAACAATACTATTTTTCCCATGTCATTTGTTTTGGTTACCAAGTCTGCTTTTAGTTTGTCTGTGCTTTCATCAGTTCTATACGGATTTCAATTATGGGTTCCAGACACATTATAAGGCCCTATTCATTCAAAACAGGTTGTTTTCAGAATAACAACCCTAAAATAATGTACCTCATCTACTGAGATACAGCATCTTGGAATTTATGAAAAGTGACACCTGAATTGAACTGGAGTGAACCCTGTTTCAAATGATATTATTCATAAAGATAAGTGTTATTGTGTTTCTAATGTTTTATGTATAAGGAAAACAACTCTGATCCTTGAGAATTTGCATTAAAGGGGCAGACTGTGATTGCTACATTTATTTTCAGACTTTTTGAATTAATGATATCAACCCACTGATTCTTGAAGAATATAATTGATAAATGCCTCATGAGCTTATTTCAACTGTCATACCCCATCAGAAACCAAAACATAGGCTTGTTTCAATCCAATGTTTGTAAACTAAGTAAATGTTTTTTTAAAAACGCTGTATAGCCTAAAAACATGGTTAAAACTGTTTTTGTTATATCATGGATGGTCAGTCCTTGCATCCATAGCAATGTCAATTAATTTAAGAGTGGTTACATTTCCCCAGATCCATCCCTCAGCTGTTTAATAAAACAACAACAGGGTGCCTACTTTGTTATTGTTTGAACTACTGACTGCACCTTTAATAATTCGTAAATAATCACAGCTGAAGTATTCTACTAAGTACCACTGGAAGATCATAATGGATCAACATAAAAATGTAATGAATTAAAGCAAGAGCTCAATCTCCATTGGATTGGCTATGGAAAACAGCCATTAACCTAGATATACAGTATTTTTTTAAAGTGGCTCAATTAAAATGGAACCATAAAATATATCCTTTCTGCTAAAGGTAATTTTCTGTGTTTCGCCAGCCCGTATCCCAGGGAAACCACTGTCTGTCCAGTAACAATACGTTACGATAATAACTGCAATAAGTGGACTGAAATGGTTATAATTATATCTAATGCGACAGAATGAGAGGGAAGTGCCCTTTTTAAAATTAATTTAATTTAAACTTCATTTAACCAGGCAAGCCAGTTAAGAACAAGCTCTTATTTACAATGACGGCCTAACCCAGCTAAACCCTCCCCTAACCCGGAAGACGCTGGGCCAAATGTGCTCCGCCCTATGGGACTTCGAATCACGGCCAGTTGTGGAACAGCCCGGGATCGAATCCAGGTCTGTAGCAACGCCTCTAGCACTGCAATGCAGTGCCTTAGACAGCTGCGCCACTTGGTCCCCCTTTTCATTGAAAGGGCTTCCAGGAATAAGTCAAACTAGCCCATATCCAAATAAAATGACTGCTCTATACTCTCTCTTGGCCTATTAAGATAAACTAGCTTAATGCAGAGATGGCCAACAGAGCGGGAGTCCAGAAGTGCCTTTATATCCCGAGATTTAGGTTGATCACACAGGTCCTTTTAGTCTTGGTGGGGAACTTTCAGATCTTTCTGTCCCCAGTCTGTCCACCTGTCACGACTCCGACCGAAGGTGACTCCCCTTCCCGTTCGGGTGGCGCTCGGCGGTCGTCGTCGCCGGCCTACTAGCTGCCACTGACTCTTTTTCCTCCCCCTCCTTATGTGTTTATTTGTTACACCTGTGTGGAGGTGATTATCATTAGTTGGGCTTTATTAGTCAGCCAGCCCGTACGTTTCTTTGTGCGGGATTGATTCAGTTGTACATTGGGATTCGGGAGTAGACGAACGTATTTGTTTGTAGCGTTCATTAGAGTATATTTGGACTGGTTTTTGTCCCCCGTGTATGGGACATTTGTTTTGTTACACCCAGTGTTTTCGTGGGGGCATTGTTTACCGTGTGTGCATTAAAAGCATTATATTGAACTCTCTGTTGTTCCTGCGCCTGACTTCACACCCCCGACACCCAGAGCGTTACACCACCAATCATCATCTGATATTAAGACGTCTTTCTGCATTTAAAGTTTCTGTCCGCCCATTTGAGATATTCAGCACGAAACTCAGAAATAATTTGATTCATAAATCTGAAATCAATAGCAATATGGTTGGACCTACAAATCCCAGGGCCTATTTGATCTCTAGAGCTGTATAAATGTCATTATATTCTTCTCAGTAAAAGGAGTGTTTCATTCTGTAGTATTGTTTATTGGGTTACATGTTTTACTAGGAGCAAAACAGCCACATAGAGAGTTGAGTGACTACCAATAATACAATTCAGGGCAAGTATTTTTGTCGACAAATAGCTTACACATTTATAAATATACAAGTGTTGGGTTCAAGTGTTGGCGAGGTTAAAGGTCAAACAAACATGTCAAACTATACAGGATGCGTCATCTATAATAGTCCTCTTTCTCGAGTGGTATGGAGGGACTACGAAGCTTATGAAGCTGCTTCTTTGGTCAGGTTGAAGTGAGAATGAATGAGAGTGAAGAGAGAACAAGAGATCCTTCACCTCCTTGTCTTCTCATCTTGACCTTCACCTTGACCTCTCCACCAACCACCCACCTCGTCTGTTGCACAGTGTGCTTTTTGTTATCGCAGTCAAAGAGAATGTTCATCCTTGAGCCATTTTTTACATTATAAATTCATTTGTTCATTATTTTTAACACTTACTGTTTTATTTGAAATCTGAACACAAGTCACATTCAGGTGATAGTGTATATTACTCTTTAAATAGAATCTATGCAATAGGAGCATGTCTCCCTGCCGACAGGGCACGGTGACATTTAGTATAGGGGCTGGCCGGCATGAGGCCTGGACAGCCGTGACAGTAGGTTGCAACCGATCAAAACACTACTGACGTAGTTGATTATAGCTAGGTAGGTAAATGTAGGTTAGGTTTAATAAGAAGGAATGCAAGGACATGCTAAAGCCAGCTACGTAAGACTGAGAGGAGTTCAGTTCACACATGACTTTATGTTTGATTTGGCTTTATAAAAGAAGTTGCTGATTCTTCTTCCCTTCTTAATTATAATGTTTATAATACGTATAAGTGCCAGTTTGAGATATGTGTTTAATATTCATGGCAATAGAGATTTCTAAAACCTCTGTCTGTCTCTATAGTGACTGAATCAATCTAACAGGAATATTAGTTTTACAGTAGCCTATACATTAAGGTTTGTGTTTGTTTCACTCAGGTTGCTCCATGGACTGTTCTGAGACCCAGTTGTCCCGACAACTATAGAACCCAGCTGGTAGAAGTCACTGCAGAGTTTCCACAGACATGGATGTTAGTGATGTAGTGATGTTCAGAGTCTACTCGGTCATTTCAACCAACCTCTCATCCAACAGCATTGATATGAACCGAAAATAGAAACCGAGCTAAAATATGAACTTAAGAAATTCACCCGCAACCCACCATTATTCTAGAGAACTGATACAGTTCTAATTTAGGCGCATATCGTATTTCCAACAGACTCAAAGAAGGATATGGACAAAGAAATAATATACCATTGACATTAATATGAATATTGCATTGGAATAAAGCTGGTTGAATATTGTTCCTCATGAAAGTGATGACATTGGTGCTTAGCATAGATCTATTGACAGATATTCAGAGTGACAGCATGTGGAGTAAATGACTGTGATTAAACACAGGGGAGAGGAGGCATGGTTATCACAGACAGTACATCAACTTTACTGTCAGTTACAGAAACCCCCTCAAACATTTAACCTCCAGCTGCGTACCCCGTTTAGCTACAGGGTCAGCACACTCTCAAATGTTGTTTTTTGCCATCATTGTAAGCCTGCCACACACACCCTATACAATACATTTATTAAACATAAGAATGAGTGAGAGTTTTAGTCACAACCCGGTTTGTGGGAAGTGACAAAGAGCTCTTATAGGAACAGAACACAAATAAGAATATAATAATAAAACATTTTGCTCTTTATTTAGCCATCTTACATATAAAACCTTATTTGTTCATCAAAAATGGTGAATAACTCACCACAGGTTAATGAGAAGGGTGTGCTTGAGACGATGCACATAACTCTGCAATGTTGGGTTGTGGAGAGTCTGTCTTAAATCATTTTCCACACACAGTATGTGCCTGTATTTAGTTTTCATGCTAGTGAGGGCCGAGAATCCACTCTCACATAGATACGTGATTGGCTAATGCAGGATACTCTGAGTGCAGCCCAATCCAGAAATCTGGCAGTGGCTTCTGATTCAATTTTATTTTACTGAACCGCTTATTGCAATTTCAATCGGGAGCATCTTCTTGCGCGTGTTACCACTCCACTATGTCTCCCTGTCATGGCTTTAGCGCCATCAGTACAGATACCAACATGAACAGCAGCTACATTTAGCTACATACGGACCGTTAGTGGAATTCCCTCGAGAGAGTAAAGGTTAATGTGATTGGATGTTAATTATTTGACTAGGCTACCTGTATTTGACATTGTATTGTTATTTCACTGAATGCTAGATGGTTTAATTTAATTTTTGGCAGTGAAACGAGGCTACTCAGGCGAGAAAAAAACCTCACCCAAATATATAGCCCAGTTGGGGAAAAAAAAAAGTACTGTTTGAAACATACCCCCGACGGCATTCACATTCCCAGTTTGAGAATACCTGCCTTAGATTATGCTAAATAAGCTCACATTCTTGATGGAGGTCCATTGATCATCACGCCGAATCATCTGCTCCAGCCAATAGTCTAGTCACCCTCTTACCCATGATAATGAGGCCCTTGGATGTGTTCTTAGGTTTAGCAGGCTGGTCAAACTTTACGACGGGGACAAGAGGGCCTGAAATAGAGGTGCTGCTCAGGCCCTAATGTAATCAGCCTGTGGGACGGAGCAGGGTCATTTTTAAACACTCGCCATGCCTCTCACACACACACCTATGCATAGGCAAAGACAGACAGTGAGAGATAGAGTGTCTGTCTGTCTGTCTGTCTGTCTGTCTGTCTGTCTGTCTGTCTGGCTGGCTGGCTGGCTGGCTGGCTGGCTGGCTGATAGACATACAGAGACACACTCCATGGGAAGGTGAAACAGTTTCAGTGTCTTGGGTGATTTATCACATTATTTGAAATTGATTCACTGTGGAACACCCATCCAGTTCTCTCAATAAACCCAGCCGAAGGCACTAGAACTCTGTCTATTCTGGGACACAATGATAAGGTGTCACTCGTGAGCTAAATTGATTTATACGTGCTGCTTGCTTGAGTAAGCACAGCACTCATCTGATATTGATTGTGGAGCCTTGGCCCAGATAAGGGTCAATAAAAAAAACTATCTCAATTACTTTTTCAGTATATTCTGCTTCTATCATCTGTAAAAAATGTGTATGAATCAATTGGTCATGATTAAGTATGAACAACAGTAAAACTATAAAACTCCAATTTGGTCACCATGCTGCTTCTCTCTCTCAGTATGGGTTCTGAACACGTTCACAGCAGCAGGAACGAGTGTTACATAGAAAACCCAGAGATGTAATAATAACAGTGGTTTAGTGCCATAACTCCAACATCTCACAATTGTTGTTTTATTCAACAGTCACCAAGACTGGGAGGGGTCAATTAATGAGTAATTCTTGATCGCTTTCAAGACTCTGTGCTTTTATGAGGCAATGTTTAGGTCGAATAAAACAACTACACATCTCAATACCTTGAACGTCTGATTTGTTGTCTAACCTTACAAAACAGTCCCTCGCCACCAGGACTTCACCATGACTGATTGTCTAACTCCATCCATGCAGGTTGATGACTGGCTCAGTATGAGGTTCTCCCCCTGAATCTGGGGCAGTGGGGTGATGAATCCTCTGCTCTGTAGCCCTGGAACACGGACTAGACTGGTAATGACTGGGGGGCATTATAACAGTTCTCTCCTCCATCCATTCACTCTGACCCATTTCTACTTCTATCCTGCTGTTCTGAAGTCAACAGGACATTCACCTGGAAATCCTGCCATGTTCAAGTCCGCACAGTTCAAATGGAAAATAACTTTTTCAATGCATTATTCATTGGTTATATGAATAGACTTTATTGAAAGGTGAAAACTTTTGAAAGGTAAATACAGACAAAATGAACAACAGTTTCACAATTCATTGCAACACAAGCCTAAACATGTTGACATGATAACCACCTGCCTTCTGCCACGTCAATGTCTGTTTACTTTTAATTACAGTGTTTCAACATGGATATGGTCCCCTATACTCCCGAGTGGCACAGTGGTCTAAGGCACTGCATCTCAGTGCTAGAGACCTCCCTACAGACCCTGGTTTGATCCCGGGCTGTATCACAACCGGCCGTGATCAAGAGTCCCATAGGGTGGTACACAATTGGCCCAGCGTTGTTCGGGTTAGGGGAGGGTTTGGCCGGGGTAGGCCATCATTGTAAAATAAGAATTTGTTCTTAACTGACTTGCCTTGTTAAATAAAGGTAAAATTAAAAAATACAAAGCCAAGTAACACAATCAAGCAATCAATTAAATGTATTTATAAAGCTCTTTTTAAATCAGCAGATGTCACAAAGTATTATACAGAAACCCAGCCTAAAACCCCAAACAGCAAGCAATGTAGATGTAGAAGCACGGTGGCTAGAAAAAACTCCCTAGAAAGGCAGGAACCTAGGAAGAAACCTAGAGAGGATCCACGCTTTGAGGGGTGACCAGTCCTCTTCTGGCTGTGCCGGGTGGAGATTATAAGAGTACATGGCCATTTAAGGCCAGATTGTTCTTCAAGCTGTTCAAACGTTCGTAGATGACCAGCAAGGTAAAAAAATAAATAATCACAGTGGTTGTAGAGTTTGAAAAAGGTCAGTAATTCAGGAGAAAATGTCAGTTGGCTTTTCATAGCCGAGCATTCAGAGGTCGAGACAGCAGGTGCGGTAGAGAGAGAGAGTCAAAAACAGCAGTTCCAGGACAAGGTAGCACGTCCGGTGAACAGGTCAGGGTTCCATAGCCGCAGGCAGAACAGTTGAAACTGGAGCAGCAGCACGACCAGGTGGACTGGGGACAACCAGGTGTCATCAAGCCAGGTAGTCCTGAGGCATGATCCTAGGACTCCGGTCCTCTGGGAGGGGAGGGGAGGGAGAGAGAGAATTAGAGGGAGCATACTTAAGTTCACACAGGACACCAGATAAGACAGGAGAATTACACCAGATAAGACAGGAGAATTACACCAGATATAACAGACTGACCCTAGCCCCCGTCACATAGACTAATGCAGCATAGATACTGGAGACTGAGACAGGGGTGGGTTGGGGGACATTGTGGCCCAGTCCGACGATACCCCCGGACAGGGCCAACCAGACAGGATAAAACTCTGCCCACTTTGCTGAAGCACAGCCCCCATACTGATAGAGGGAAAGCAACAGACCACTAACTTACTACCCTGAGATAAGGCTGAGTGTAGTCCACAAAGATCTCCTCTACCACACAAGCCTGAGAGGGCACAAAACCAGACAGCAAGATCACATCTGTGACTCAACCCACTCAAGTTACGCACCCCTCTTAGGGACGGCATGGAAGAGCACTAGTAAGCCAGTGACTCAGCCCTCGTAATAGAGTCAGAGGCAGAGAATCCCAGTAGAGAGAGGGGAGCTGGCCAGGCAGAGACATCAAGGGCAGTTCGTCGCTCCAGTGCCTTGCCGTTCAACTTCGCACAACCTGGTCCAGACTACACTCAATCATAGGACCTACTGAAGAGATGAGTCTTCTGCATCATTTTTGGACAAAAAGTTTCAGATTTTTGCAATGTTATGAAGATGGAAAAAAGCGGTCCTTGAAATATTCTTGATATATTGGTCAAAAGAGAAATCAGGGTCCAGAGTAACGCCGAGGTCCTTCACAGTTTTATTTGAGACGACTATACAACCATCAAGATTCATTGTCAGATCCAACAGCAGATCTCTTTGTTTCTAGAACTACCATCTCTGTTTTAACTAGGGCTGGTACTGGCATTTTGGAGGCCCTAACTGAGATTTGTTGCCCCCCACCCATGCTGCTGTTACTAATCTCACAGTGAAAGGGAGCCATGCCCCGACAGTGTGGCGGTGCTGGGTGATGAGAGGGTTGAAACATCTGGTCTGTTCTGGATGGCTCCGTCGAACACAGTGGCTAACTTGTTTTGGTCTCTGTCTTGGGGGATGTGTGTGTTTGAGTCTGTCTGTCTGTCTGTCTGCCTTTGTCCAGAGCTGAGTGTCAACCTCTAAACCATGGGTACATAATCCTTACCCTGCGAGGTCTGGAGACTGCTGGCTTTCTGTTCTATCATTAATAATTAATTGTCTAAGTCTAAATCAGTCCCTGATTAGAGGGGAACAATGAAAACATGAAATGGAACTGGCTTTGAGGTCCAGAGTTGAGTTTGAGGGCTCTAAACCAACAACCACCTGAATGTTATTATGAAGAGGTCAGATTGCATGCATGGAGAAAGAAGCATGATGAGGACCATGTTTTAGTTGTGAATAGCGTTCATGGCAACTGAAGCCATAGTGACAGAGAGGAGAAAATAAAACACGGTTTTAGCATGAGCATTACAGAACACATTGCTCTCTATGTCTAAATAATCTAAGCAGTGATCTCGATGAGAGAACAGTGTAAAGCAAATAACATGTTGTATTTTGACATCTCATCTTACCTCTGATCTGAGACCAGCATATTCTCACTACACCTGAGCCTAGATGGTCATCTCCACTTAACTCAACCTTGTTGGTGCTTTGTTAACAGCTGAGAGTTCTTGAATTAAGGAAATCTTCAGTGACCTGGAGTAGACAGACAAAGAGACTCCAAAGGTGACGGAAAGAGACGTTTTTCTTCCTGTAGTCTTGCGGGGCATTCCGGGGACTCATGGGCACGCTTCCCACCACGATACGGACATTTAACTTTCTTATCTTTTTCCAACATCATGATAGTCACTCATGTACAACTGTCTGCAAATATTTGACACATGACCAAATTCTTTACAGTTTTGTATTTTCCCCCATCTTTGCCAGCAGATTTCACATTGCTACAGGTCATGGAAGAGTATCTGATGCCATATTCAGTCAGTGACCCATATTGTGTGACCCAGTTTATAGAATCAACTAAATAACTGCTAATGCTTTATGCTGCCTATATGATGTCATGATGTGATGTGTGTGCTTAAACGATTGAAGACAACATCAGACAGACTAAGTAGACTGAGTAATGATACAGATAAATTCACTCTCAATAAGCCAGATTAGACAGGCAGTCAGATGGCCACATCAATGGGAGCTTATGTGTCCTGAAACAACATTGTCTTGAGCGGAATTACAATTCTGCATTAACCGGACAAGTGACTCATCTGTCAAATGTATTCCAGGTCATGTTAACCTTTTACTGCAGTGGGCTAAATCAAGGTCACACAGTGTGTGTCTTGGTCTTAAATACATCTACTTTGAAACGGAAGTATACACCTCATATACATGGTTATGGGCTTTAAAAAAGAAGACACCTCATATACATGGTTATGGGCTGTAAAAAGAAGACACCTCATATACATGGTTATGGGCTGTAAAAAGAAGACACCTCATATACATGGTTATGGGCTTTAAAAAAGAAGACACCTCATATACATGGTTATGGGCTGTAAAAAGAAGACACCTCATATACATGGTTATGGGCTGTAAAAAGAAGACACTTCATATACATGGTTATGGGCTGTAAAAAGAAGACACCTCATATACATGGTTATGGTCTGTAAAAAGAAGACACCTCATATACATGGTTATGGGCTGTAAAAAGAAGACTCCTCACACACATGGTTATGGGCTTAAAAAAAGAAGACACCTGTACCATGTCAGATATAGAGTTGAAATGTACACTACATGACCAAAAGTATGTGGACACTTGCTTGATCATGGCATTAATATGGAGTTGGTTCCCCCTTTGCTGCTATAAAAGCCTCAATTTGATTGAATACAATTTGATTTGATTTGAAGAGCATTAGTGAGGTCTGGCACTGATGTTGGGTGATTAGGTCTGGCTCACAATCGGCATTCCAATTCATCCCAAAGATGTTCGATGGAGTTGAGGTCAGGGCTCTCTGCAGGCCAGGCAGGTTCTTTCACACCGATCTTGATAAAGCATTTCTGTATGGACCTCACTTTGTGCATGGGAGCATTGTCATGCTGAAACAGGAAAGGGCCTTCCCAAAAATGTTGCCACAAATTTCGAAGCACAGAATTGTCTAGAATGTCATTGTACTGTATGCTGTAGCGTTAAGATTTCCTTTCACTGGAACTAAGGGGCCTAGCCCAAACCATGAAAAACAGCCCCAGACCAGCATTCCTCATCCACCAACCTTTACAGTTGGCACTATGCATTGGGGCAGGTAGCGTTCTCCTGGCATCCGCCAAACCCAGATTCATCCATCGGACTGCCAGATGGTAAAGCGTGATTCATCACTCCAGAGAATGCGTTTCCACTGCTCCGGAGTCCAACGGCGGAAAGCTTTATACCCCTCCAGCTACGCTTGGCAATGCATATGGTGATCTTAGGCTTGTGTGCGGCTGCTGGGCCATGGAAACCCATTTCATGAATCTCCCAATGAACAGTTATTGTGCTGACGTTTCTTTCAGAGGCAGTTTGGAACTCGGCGGTGAGTGTTGCAACCGAAGACAGATGATTTTTACGTGCTATCCGCTTCAGCACTCGGCGGTCCCATTCTGTGAGCTTGTGTGGCCTACCACTTTGCGGCTGAGCTGTTGTTGCTCCTAGACATTTCCACTTCACAATAACAGCACTATCAGTGACCGGGGCAGCTCTAACAGGGCAGAAATTTGATGAACTGACATGCTGGAAAGGTGGCATCCTATGACGGTGCCACGTTGATGGTCACTGAGCTTTCTACTGCCAATGTTTGTCTCTGGAGATTGCATGGCTGTCTGCTCGATTTTATACACCTGTCAGCAACGGGTGTGGCTGAAATAACCGAATCCACTAATTTGAAGGGGTGTCTACATACATTTATTTAATTTTGAGTTTGCATCCCAATATTACACTTTATATACATCACAGAAGACTGAAATATAACAAAACCGTTTGACACAGAAACACCATATTTTCGCAGTTTAAACAAATGTAATGTTTATTAATTATGAAATTATGAAACAATCCACCCATGAGGCCACTAGAAGGCGATTTGGTAATTTGACTCACTTCTATCGCATCATTATTTGGGGTGTGTTTGTGTGTGAAGTGTGTATGTGTGTGTGCGTAGCTATCTGACACATGTGCTTGCATGTGTGTGTGTTTGTGCACGTGTCTGCATGTGTTATCTATGTAGGCTACACCATATACACGTATAACCTTACAGAACTGCTGTTATTCAATATGTTTCTGTGGGCTAATAGCAGTAAGGCCAAATTCAATGTCTAATCAAATATTTGTTTTCATACTTAGAGGGGTAAGAAAAGTCCAAATCAAATAGCTAAATGATACTTGGTATGACCATCTTAAAATAATTCCCTGTCAGCTTAGTAGAAACCCATCCCTGGGCCCTTAGACCTTTTTAAAGGCAACATTCCTGTGTCAGCAGTGATGGCATTCATGGTAAACGCTGCAGATGTCGGTTAAATCGGAAATGACCTTTAAATGTCAAGTGTGCTACAACGCAGGCTGGATTTGAATCCTGGCCGTAGTATATTACAGTTCCTGTTTTCCTCTGAGGAATGGACACAAACATTCCATACAGGGCATGGCTGATGGCCAACAGAACATTAGACCTTTCTTAAAGGGTCTCCAAAAAAAACTCACATCCTATGACATCAAAGCGTTTCCAATGGCTGCCACTGTATAGGGTACATGTCCACCTGTTGAAGTAAAGCCCTTCAGTGTGATGATAAAGCCATGTCTGCTGGTACTTGTACACCCTAGTGTCCTTATAATGTCCTTAGTGGAATCCTGTCCGTGTCCCACTGTCTCAGTATGGTCCGCACAATAAATTGTCAATGATCTCAACAGCCGAGACAGAGCCATTGCGCTTACACTATATCCCAAGGAAATCTGAGTGAGAAAGGCTTTGGCCTACTTTTCTAACAAGAAACACAAACATTATCTATTAACAAGTTTTTTTGTATCAAGCAGTGCCCTAAAAGCCTACTTTCTGAAGAGCGTCATCATCGTGGCTGGTCTGGTGCAGCTGGTTAGTCAGACAGACATGCCTTAAAGGGTCTCCTAATGCCTCTGCCATGTCCGCTGGTGAGTACACTTCCATGTCCTTACAGTGTCTTCACAGGAATCCTGTCCCACAGTCTTGTCTTGTCCTTATATAACAGGAATCCTGTCCCACAGTCTTGTCTTGTCCTTAGTTAACAGGAATCCTGTCCCACGGTCTTGTCTTGTCCTTATATAACAGGAATCCTGTCCCACAGTCTTGTCTTGTCCTTATATAACAGGAATCCTGTCCCACAGTCTTGTCTTGTCCTTATATAACAGGAATCCTGTCCCACGGTCTTGTCTTGTCCTTATATAACAGGAATCCTGTCCCACGGTCTTGTCTTGTCCTTATATAACAGGAATCCTGTCCCACAGTCTTGTCTTGTCCTTATATAACAGGAATCCTGTCCCACAGTCTTGTCTTGTCCTTATATAACAGGAATCCTGTCCCACAGTCTTGTCTTGTCCTTATATAACAGTAATCCTGTCCCACGGTCTTGTCTTGTCCTTATATAACAGGAATCCTGTCCCACGGTCTTGTCTTGTCCTTAGATAACAGGAATCCTGTCCCACGGTCTTGTCTTGTCCTTATATAACAGGAATCCTGTCCCACAGTCTTGTCTTGTCCTTATATAACAGGAATCCTGTCCCACAGTCTTGTCTTGTCCTTATATAACAGGAATCCTGTCCCACGGTCTTGTCTTGTCCTTATATAACAGGAATCCTGTCCCACGGTCTTGTCTTGTCCTTAGATAACAGGAATCCTGTCCCACAGTCTTGTCTTGTCCTTATATAACAGGAATCCTGTCCCACGGTCTTGTCTTGTCCTTATATAACAGGAATCCTGTCCCACGGTCTTGTCTTGTCCTTATATAACAGGAATCCTGTCCCACGGTCACAGTAAAGTCTCTGTATAATAGCTAATGTTCTCAATAATAACCAAGACAGAGGCGCTGCGCTAACACTTATCAAATTCCAAGAAAACCTGAGTAGTTAGAGGAAGTGGTTGGCCTACTTTCCCACCAAGAACATTTACATTACATTTTCTACTTCCATTCTTCGTTTTGTATTAGTGTCAAGCTGTGCCCTAAAACCCTACTTTCTGAATACCGTCATTGTCGTGGCTGGTCTGGTGCAGCAGGTTGGTACAGCTAGGTGGTCACTATGACGGCCAGTAAGACGAAGCAGTGGGAGCTAACCGCATTTCCATCATGTTGTCCTGAAACATGGGGTGAGAGAGGGGACAACAGAACAGCCATTATTCCATCTTCCATTTCAATCAGGTTTTCCTGAAACGTGGGCTGGCAGAGGGGACAACAGAACAGCCATTATTCAATCTTCCATTTCCATCTTTTTCCCCGTCGTCATCACAGCAGGATCTGTGACTTTAATATTTCCTACCGTCTGACCCCTTTCAGAATTAGACTTACTCTACTAGAGTCTAGCATCTTGGTCTTCCGATTGACGTTGTTTCCTGTGTCAGCTACTTATGTTTATGGCTTGGTGTTATGTTGCATTCGTAACCAAGTGGGAGGTGGGAATTTACCAGTTGTTCAGTCGTAAATACCAGTTGTATGCTTTCACGTGCTTTGAACTCGTTGAGAAACGCCGATTAGCTAATGGCAACAAGCTGTGTAAAACATAAACTAAAAGTACATCTATCATGCTTGTAAACAAATTATAGTGTTCCATAACCATATTAATAAATCACTTTTAATAAATAATGATTTGTTGTATTAAACTGCCAAAAATGTTGTTATCGAGGTCATTTAGTTTGTAGGTGATGTCAGAGGTCAGCATGTGGGCGTAGTTTGAGCTCAGGATGATAGACGAGTTTCCCACCAGTAATTACCAGTTGGAGGGCCGTTAAAGTAGATTTTTTATTAGTCGTATGTGGTACATTCCCACTTCCCACTTGGTTACGAATGCAGCATTACATTGTCATGTATTCAACCAGATCTTACAACGCCTTAGGTATTTTAAATATCGGCTAACCACATCACATGTTATAGCAATCTGGTGCCTGACGGCACAGATGGTGTCGTGGCACGTAGCCATTGGTTGATGCATGCAACATCTGAACAGGGAAACACAACCTTGATGTTCTACTTGGGGGTACTCAAGGAAAATAGCCTCAGGTGTGAGCCTACTCACTGTAGAGAAGCATCAGGTGTGGTTGTGTGCAAGCACCAATCAGAATGCGGGAATTGGCACCTCCCACCAGGTATTGAAAGCCTGCATTTGGGTTGCTCTGATGGAAGATCTCACTCAATGTCTAAACCGGCAAGGAGGCACATGTCTATGGCCACGTTTACACCAGTGATGTACTACACTTTTAGGACAAAATGTGCTATCTAGAACCTAAAAGGGTTTTACGATTGTCTCCATAGGAGAAGCCTTTGAATAACCCTTTTTGCTTCCAGTTAAAACCCTTCTGAGTTCCATGTAGAACCCAAAATAGTTCAACCATGAACCAAAAAGGGTTCTCCTATGGGGACAGCTGAAGAAGCCTTTTGGAACCTTTTTTTCTAAGAGTAGCTTGCAGTCAGTGATTTCATATCGTGGACAAATGTGTCAACGTTGAGATTCTTGCAGCGAACCGATATCGTGGACATATGTCCCATCATTGAGTTCCTGACATGGATGGATAACGTGGACAATGTCCCAACATCCAGATTCTGAGCTGGCATGAAAAATAAAACTCACTGCACGACTTAAATCCTTGATTTATTTGATATAGCAAGGAAACCAGTGGTATAAAATAAAGAGATTGAATTAGTTAAATGAAGGGATAAAGGAGAACGCTTTAAACCCTTACGTTTATTTATCATTTATAACCAGAGCCTTTAGCTGATTACTGAAGAAGCATCTGTTCATTATTAAGTAGGCATTTGTTATTGAAGTTGTTGCGTGGCATGTATCGATATGTTCGGCTAATGATCCATCTTCCCGTTATTGCAACGGAGTCGACTTGGGCCTTAACACTTGGGCCTTAACACTTGGGCCTTAACACTTGGAAAGGAAGTGAGCAGGCTAGCTTTCCCGAAGCCTTCGTAGCTCAAGTTGAATGGAATTTCTTTGCACAACCAGCAAAAAAATAGGAAATAAATCCAGGTTTGATGGTGAATCTTCTATTCGTCAATAAACACACTTTGTATAAAAGGAACTACAGAGGTAGGATGTTAATGTAATCACCCTATTGCAGGAGAACGTCCTTGCAATACAGGAACTGTAAAACCTGTACTGTATTTGAGGTTTAAAATGGCTTCTGAAGTTGGTAATTTCCACTTCGACATTTCAGACTTGATTTTCCCTTAAGAAAAATGTTACAACTACTAGAAAAATGTCCATTAATTATAATCCACATGATAAATCACATTGGATTATTTTCATGCTGTAGCAAACTGTCTGAAATTAAGATTCTACATCTGTACTAAGATTTTGTGGTCATTTAAAATCTGCTTTGCACACTGTAAGAGTTAGTCATTAGTCCACACTTGAGTGACTCACACATTGATAGGCAGCAAACTGACATAAAATCCACAGGTGAAACCTGAAGGAGTCTGATAACCTGCTTTGCATTTGCCACATTTGGAAGATGAATTGGATTTCTCTCTGAATGCTTTGGGGGCTGGCAGGGTGGCAGGGCTGGCATGGGTGGCAGAGGTTGGGGGATTGGCATGTGTCCAACGTGGCTTAAAGTTGATGGGCTTATCTCTCTGACCATTTCTCATAAGTTCTCTCTTTCTCTATCTCTCCCTCTCTTTCTCTCTCTTGTTCTGTATCGCTCTCACCTATTGTTAGACCTTTAAGCTAAGCTAATTAGCCAGTCCTGCATCCCTGTGTTTTGCTAGATAAAGTTAATTTCTCTCATTTCGCTCTGATTTAAATAGTTAGTTAAATTAGAGAGCGAGAGCTACAAATAGACTCGATGTTTCTCTGAGAAAACAGAATGGTCTGACAAGGACACTTTGAACGAGTTCCATTATGAAATGTGAATGTATAGCAATGACACTGAGGTGAGCATACCAGTTCACACCACAATGAGAAGCTAGTGGTGATGACAACGTGACAACAAATATTACTGAAATAATGCCATGCCTTCCATTGACCCATGCATGTGTACAAAATCATCTACAAAATAGAAGATACATAGGAAAAGTTCAAGCAATTACTGGTATGTCTTTTGGGTCCACACCCTGTTAGGCCATTCTACCAGTCTCTCTCTCCGTATGATGTCACTCACAAGCGTTGTCTGAAATCCATACAGCTGGGTAGCGTTATGTTTTTACTCCATCAACTGGATTCAACTGGCTTTCTAGGTACACACCATAAACAACAAAGATCATTATATTAATATGGGTTACATCAGTAATGTGATATCATATCTTCCCAAACCAAGCCAGTCAGCTCTGACACAGTTTTCATCCAAAGACCATATAAACTACTCACTTTCACAAAACATAACATCCTTTCTTCTGTCAAATAGACATGTGTGAACAGTGAATACATTTTCATGTTTTCTAAATGAAACATCACAAAGTGCAAATATTCTTTGAATGTGTTGATTGGCCTTTGTCCAAATCCTTGCACTCATTCTTCATACAATACTGGATATATACTGTACGTATAGTGATGCTTACATCACAGTTTATCCTAATGGATGCTGTGATACTCATTGATCTGTTAACTAATTCATGATCGAGATAGACAAAGAGCGAGAAGGCCATGGGTGCGTTCAGTACGACAGAACGTTGTGCAATGTTTAATTCAATGGAAATGGTACTGTACAACCAGTTAAAGAAAGGCGTGATTATGGTGGCCCAGAGGTTGACTGTGTATGGTGTGCTGCACGACTCGAGATTTCAAATGGTGAGACCCATAATGATCAGGCCACACCTTACCATACCCACCAAACTGGAGAAAACATACTTCAAAGGCTTTTGAAGAACAGTGAGCATCGTTTTGGGGAAACGTGTCGTTCAGTACAAACCGTCACAAAACGTAGAAAACGTTGAACCCAACTGAACGCACCCCTGGAGTCTGTATATCTGTTTCCTGCACTAACGAGACATGAGGGAAAGCACTTAAGGCCTGGTTGTGTAATGGAGGGAGATGGGAACAATACACCTCACTGTGGATGACCAGCTCTCCCAGACATTCAGCAGGAATTCACCTCCAAACACTTAATGGGGCTTCTGCAGATTCCAGCCCAATAAACGCACAAATACAAGCAAAAATACGACAATACCAAAAGCACGTAAACTAGACTAAGGAGTATTTAGTTGCATAGTTCACGGCACAAACAGGCATCCAAACTGGCATCCAACTATAATTGAGTTGAGCTCGAAGCCAAGTAGAGGAATTGACCTTCTCCGCGATAGCTACAGCAATTAGAAACAGACTGCATCAGTATGAAAGTTGACAAAACATTTTGTCGCAAAACACATTTATAAATAGATATAAAATGCTGTAAGAATGACATAATAAAGGTGATTTAATCATGACATAATAAAGGTGATTTAATCATGACATAATAAAGGTGATTTAAGAATGACGTAATAAAGGTGATTTAAGAATGACATAATAAAGGTGATTTAAGAATGACATAATAAAGGTGATTTAATCATGACATAATAAAGGTGATTTAAGAATGACATAATAAAGGTGATTTAAGAATGACATAATAAAGGTGATTTAAGAATGACATAATAAAGGTGATTTAATCATGACATAATAAAGGTGATTTAAGAATGACATAATAAAGGTGATTTAAGAATGACATAATAAAGGTGATTTAATCATGACATAATAAAGGTGATTTAAGAATGACATAATAAAGGTGATTTAAGAATGACATAATAAAGGTGATTTAAGAATGACATAATAAAGGTGATTTAATAATGACATAATAAAGGTGATTTAAGAATGACATAATAAAGGTGATTTAAGAATGACATAATAAAGGTGATTTAAGAATGACATAATAAAGGTGATTTAAGAATGACATAAAGGTGATTTAAGAATGACATAATAAAGGTGATTTAAGAATGACATAATAAAGGTGATTTAAGAATGACATAATAAAGGTGATTTAATCATGACATAATAAAGGTGATTTAAGAATGACATAATAAAGGTGATTTAAGAATGACATAATAAAGGTGATTTAAGAATGACATAATAAAGGTGATTTAATAATGACATAATAAAGGTGATTTAAGAATGACATAATAAAGGTGATTTAAGAATGACATAATAAAGGTGATTTAAGAATGACATAATAAAGGTGATTTAAGAATGACATAAAGGTGATTTAAGAATGACATAATAAAGGTGATTTAAGAATGACATAATAAAGGTGATTTAGGAATGACATAATAAAGGTGATTTAAGAACGACATAATAAAGGTGATTTAATCATGACATAATAAAGGTGATTTAATAATGACAAAATAAGGTGATTTAATAATGACATAATAAAGGTGATTTAATCATGACATAATAAAGGTGATTTAATCATGACATAATAAAGGTGATTTAATAATGACAAAATAAGGTGATTTAATAATGACATAATAAAGGTGATTTAATCATGACATAATAAAGGTGATTTAATAATGACAAAATAAGGTGATTTAATAATGACATAATAAAGGTGATTTAATCATGACATAATAAAGGTGATGTAAGAATGTCAATAATAGATGGTGTCTTACTGTCTCTATAATGTTGATGCTGTTATTGTGTGTAATTATTGTGATTTGTGTGCAGCCCAGGAAGAGTGTCTACTGCTGAAGGGGATCTGAACAAACACATGTTAGAGAAAGGCATGTAAGACTTCCTCACTACTGGACTCACCTCTATTTCCTTCCAGTCTCCTCAACCATTCTGGTGCACTTGCCTTTCCAATTTCCATCAGTGGGATAAAATGTGCAGGAGAGATTCTTAAAATACCATTTGCACGCACACATTAGGCACACAGGGAGCCTGGAATCAACCATTGCCCTAATCACAGTCTCCATCAGAGAATGGAGAGAGGAAAATGAAGCTGAGAGCAGTAATGTGAGGATACGTTTGAAGTTGCTCTGATTGAATCCTCTGGTCAAAGACCCAGACAGCTGTTCTGTGAATCAATCAGAGGCTACATTACAGAACCGACCCAGGCCCGCGTTTCATCTAATGCCTGCTGTGATAATGGTGTCATTTCCAGGGTTACAAACTAGTAGTTGGAATATGTATAGCTTTTAACAGCTCAAATTACAGAAAGCAAATAGAATGAATTGGACCAGGAGAAGCATGGCCGGCTGGAATTAATTTATTACAATCCTGCTTTGATGGAAGGGTGTAATATTTTATCTAATGTAGATTTAGTGGAGTTAATTGAGTTCCAACGCCTGACATTCTATTGATTCTACAACGGGTTGGTCAAAACAAGCATTGTGATTGGTTGAGACACATTCTAAGCGTCCTGCATGTCCTGCTAATACAATTTTCCACGGGTATGACGCAGAAGTACTTGTTTAATGTTCTATTTTAAGTATCACTACGCTGTTCTTGATACCACGGAAAAGAACAAGCGAAAAGCAATAAGGCTTTTATTAAACACATGATTTCCCGTCCAATAGAAGGACTAACCAACATACTTGGCTAGCAACCCTAGATGTGTGTCAGGATATCCTTGTGGAAGGATGAAATAGTATAAATACATTTATCAAAATAAAGTTTCATGAAAAGTGGTCATACATTTGTTGTATGTTGATAATCCTTTGTAGTGTTATCGGCTTTGCCTTGTATCTACGACCGCAGCACAGCCATGCTAAAAAAGTCACAACACACGCCCTCTCGTGTACAATTGCTTTTGAGAACTATACCATCAAATATTTGTAGTTTGGTGTTTTGGGGTGTAATGTTCAGTGTTTTACTTTGGGATCATGTATTTTCATACTATCTTGGTTGTGACAGACACAGAGAGTGAGATAGACACAGAGAGAGAGGGAGACGAAGGGAGAGAGGGAGACACAGAGAGAGAGGGAGACGAAGGGAGAGAGGGAGACAAAGAGAGAGAGGGAGACACAGAGAGAGCGGGAGACACAGAGAGAGGGAGACACAGAGAGAGAGAGAGAGGGAGACAGACACAGAGAGAGAGGGATACAGACACACAGAGAGAGAGGGAGACAGACACACAGAGAGAGAGGGCGACAGACACACAGAGAAAGAGGGAGACAGACAAAGAGAGAGGGAGACAGACGGAGAGATAGACAAAGAGAGAGGGAGACAAAGAGAGGGAGACAAAGAGAGAGACATGCATAGCGAGAGAGAGGGAGACAGACACAGAGAGAGGGAGAGACAGACAAAGAGAGAGGGAGACAGACAACGAGAGAGTGAGATGAAGAGAGAGAGAGAGACAGACACAGATAGAAAGAGGGAGACAGACACAGATAGAACGAGGGAAGCAACAAAGAGAGAGGGAGACAAAGAGAGAGAGACACACAGAGAGAGACATGCATAGCGAGAGAGAGGGAGACAGACACAGAGAGAGGGAGAGACAGAGAGAGAGAGGGAGAGAGGATTTGGAGGAGAGCAGTGTGTTAATAAGAAAGACAAGTGCCCTAGCTGGCACTACCTGAATCCCATCAGTTTAGGAATAATGGGAACATTGTGGAGAGCAGGTTCCTTGCTGTTTTCCATCGATTGCACTCTGAACAAGATGTACTAACACTCATTGCTCCCAACTAATATGAGTGGGCTTTGATAAACCCATTGAATGATAAATTATATTGTACACACACAGACAGTGACACGCAGACACTCACAATCACACACTAAATCACATATCCTACCTACAGCGTTCGTCTCCTGTCCCTTGTGGCCATAGCTTTGTGAGACATTAGCCTGGCATGATGCTAATCAACAGCTGGGGTCTACTGTATTTGTAGCCTGGCATGATGCTAATCAACAGCTGGGGTCTACTGTATTTGTAGCCTGGCATGATGCTAATCAACAGCTGGGGTCTTCTGTAGTTGTAGCCTGGCATGATGCTAATCAACAGCTGGGGTCTACTGTATTTGTAGCCTGGCATGATGCTAATAAACAGCTGGGGTCTACTGTATTTGTAGCCTGGCCTGATGCTAATCAACAGCTGGGGTCTACTGTATTTGTAGCCTGGCATGATGCTAATCAACAGCTGGGGTCTACTGTATTTGTAGCCTGGCATGATGCTAATCAACAGCTGGGGTCTACTGTATTTGTAGCTTGGCATGATGCTAATCAACAGCTGGGGTCTACTGTATTTGTAGCCTGGCATGATGCTAATCAACAGCTGGGGTCTACTGTATTTGTAGCCTGGCATGATGCTAATCAACAGCAGGGGTCTACTGTATTTGTAGCCTGGCATGATGCTAATCAACAGCTGGGGTCTACTGTATTTGTAGCCTGCCATAATGCTAATCAACAGCTGGGGTCTACTGTATTTGTAGCCTGGCATGATGCTAATCAACAGCTGGGGTCTACTGTATTTGTAGCCTGGCATGATGCTAATCAGCAGCTGGGGTCTACTGTATTTGTAGCCTGGCCTGATGCTAATCAACAGCTGGGGTCTACTATATTTGAAGCCTGGCATGATGCTAATCAAAAGCTGGGGTTTACTGTATTTACCCAGATTAATACTAAGTGTGTGTGTGAGCCTGGCATATTTGTGAAGAGAGAGAGAGAGAGAGACAGATAGACAGAGAGGTTTGCTCACCAATCAAGAATTCACAAAATGGGACAAACACCAAATTGTGACTCTGCATGGAGAATTCTGCAAAAATATCCTCTGTGTACAACATAAAAGACCAAATGATGCATGCAGAGCAGAATTAGGCTGACACCCGCTAATTATCAAAATCCAGAAAAGAGCCGTTAAATTCTACATCCACCTATAGCGATTCCCTAACCTTCCATAACAAAGCCATCACCTACAGAGAAATGAACCTGGAGAAGAGCCCCCTTAGCAAGCTGGGCCTGTGGATCTGTTCACAAACACAAACAGACCAGAACAGCAACGCAATTTGACCAAATCAAATCATGACAAAAGAAAGATATAATTACTTGACACATTGGAAAGAATATACAGAAAAACAGAGCAAACTAGAAAGCTATTTGGCCCTAAACAGAGAGTACACCGTGGCAGAATACCTGACCACTGTGACTGACCCAACATGAAGGAAATATTTCACTATGTACAGACTCAGTGAGCATAGCCTTGTTATTGAGGAAGGCCGCCGACCTGGCTCTCAAGAGAAGACAGGCTATGTGCACATTAACTACAAAATGAGGTAGAAACTGAGCTGCACTTCCTAACCTCCTGCCAAATGTATGACCATATTAGAAACACATATTTCCCTCAGATTCCACAGACTCACAAAGCATTTGAAAACAATCCGATTTTGATAAATTCCCATATATATTGGGTGAAATACGACATTGTACAATCACAGCAGCAATATTTGTGACCTCTTGCCACAAGAAGGGCAACCAGTGAGTAACAAACACCATTATAAATACAAACGAGAGAGAGAGAGAGAGAGAGAGAGAGAGAGAGAGAGAGAGAGAGAGAGAGAGAGAGAGAGAGAGAGAGAGAGAGAGAGAGAGAGAGAGAGAGAGAGAGAGAGAGAGAGAGAGAGAGAGAGAGAGAGAGAGAGAGAGAGATGGCTCTCCTACTGTATGTTTCTGGTTTGGTCTTGGTTGTTGCTCTCCTACTGTATGTTTCTGGTTTGGTCTTGGTTGTTGCTCTCCTACTGTATGTCTCTGGTTTGGTCTTGGTTGTTGCTCTCCTACTGTATGTCTCTGGTTTGGTCTTGGTTGTTGCTCTCCTACTGTATGTCTCTGGTTTGGTCTTGGTTGTTGCTCTCCTACTGTATGTCTCTGGTTTGGTCTTGGTTGTTGCTCTCCTACTGTATGTTTCTGGTTTGGTCTTGGTTGTTGCTCTCCTACTGTATGTTTCTGGTTTGGTCTTGGTTGTTGCTCTCCTACTGTATGTCTCTGGTTTGGTCTTGGTTGTTGCTCTCCTACTGTATGTCTCTGGTTTGGTCTTGGTTGTTGCTCTCCTACTGTATGTTTGGTCTTGGTTGTTGCTCTCCTACTGTATGTTTGGTCTTGGTTGTTGCTCTCCTATTAAATGCTTCTGGTTTGGTCTTGGTTGTTGCTCTCCTACTGTATGTTTGGTCTTGGTTGTTGCTCTCCTACTGTATGTTTCTGGTTTGGTCTTGGTTGTTGCTCTCCTATTAAATGCTTCTGGTTTGGTCTTGGTTGTTGCTCTCCTACTGTATGTTTCTGGTTTGGTCTTGGTTGTTGCTCTCCTACTGTATGTTTCTGGTTTGGTCTTGGTTGTTGCTCTCCTACTGTATGTTTCTGGTTTGGTCTTGGTTGTTGCTCTCCTACTGTATGTTTGGTCTTGGTTGTTGCTCTCCTACTGTATGTTTCTGGTTTGGTCTTGGTTGTTGCTCTCCTACTGTATGTTTCTAGTTTGGTCTTGGTTGTTGCTCTCCTACTGTATGTTCCTGGTTTGGTCTTGGTTGTTGCTCTCCTACTGTATGTTTCTGGTTTGGTCTTGGTTGTTGCTCTCCTACTGTATGTTCCTGGTTTGGTCTTGGTTGTTGCTCTCCTACTGTATGTTCCTGGTTTGGTCTTGGTTGTTGCTCTCCTACTGTATGTTTCTAGTTTGGTCTTGGTTGTTGCTCTCCTACTGTATGTCTCTGGTTTGGTCTTGGTTGTTGCTCTCCTACTGTATGTTCCTGGTTTGGTCTTGGTTGTTGCTCTCCTACTGTATGTCTCTGGTTTGGTCTTGGTTGTTGCTCTCCTACTGTATGTTTGGTCTTGGTTGTTGCTCTCCTACTGTATGTTTCTGGTTTGGTCTTGGTTGTTGCTCTCCTACTGTATGTTTCTGGTTTGGTCTTGGTTGTTGCTCTCCTATTAAATGCTTCTGGTTTGGTCTTGTTTGTTAGTCTCCTACCATATGGTACTGGTTAAGTGTTGCTAAATTACATAGCAGAATACTGGGTACACGATGTGAATGCATCATACTCTTATCTACTAACATGTGGGTCTGACCTTCTCTGTGCATCTGTGCGGTGCATCACAGACAAGGGGAATAGTAGGTCAATGTGTGTCAGTAATTCACTGTGACGTACAAACAAAGAAACAGGTCATTGTGCTGGAGCTAGATTTGACCTTACTGTTATATCTTCACCTTCTCTAGTTTATAGCAGGGTATGCTAATATCATGGAGAATATGACTTTCTGACTCCATCGTCATCCAGGATTTAGACATTGGAGGCTAATCTTCCTGATTAACCACTTGGGACAGAGGAGTAGAGACAGGAAGGTATTAAAGATACTGAATCGTACACAAGACACTTGAGATTTAAAGGACTGGTGTCAGGTAGGTATTAAAGATACAGCATCGTACACAAGCCACTTTGGATTTAGAGGACTGGCATCAGTGAGGTATTTCCAGTACTGAAACGTACAACAAAACACTTGGGACTTAGAGGAATGGAACCAGGGAGGTCTTACCGATACTGAATCGTACACAAGACAGACAAACACAGAGTTAAGACAGACGGAGAGACAGACAAACACAGAGTTAAGACAGACGGAGAGACAGACAAACACAGAGTTAAGACAGACGGAGAGACAGACAAACACAGAGTTCAGACAGACAGACGGAGAGACAGACAAACACAGAGTTAAGACAGACGGAGAGACAGACAAACACAGAGTTAAGACAGACGGAGAGACAGACAAACACAGAGTTAAGACAGACGGAGAGACAGACAAACACAGAGTTAAGACAGACAGACGGAGAGACAGACAAACACAGAGTTAAGACAGACGGAGAGACAGACAAACACAGAGTTAAGACAGACGTAGAGACAGACAGACACAGAGTTAAGACAGACGGAGAGACAGACAGACAGACATATAAACAGGCAGGCAAGTTGTGAGCTTTCTATAAACCTGTACAGTAAAATACTTTGGGGAGACCGATATAGAACACATATTCATGATATAAATACTTTACTAGGGCATACAAAATGTGGTAGGTGCTAGGTGCAGAAGTCAACCAAACACTTTTTCAGCTCTATGCCAAAATACACTGCTCAAAAAATAAAGGGAACACTTAAACAACACAATGTAACTCCAAGTCAATCACACTTCTGTGAAATCAAACTGTCCACTTAGGAAGCAACACTGATTGACAATAAATTTCACATGCTGTTGTGCAAATGGAATAGACAAAAGGTGGAAATTATAGGCAATTAGCAAGACACCCCCAATAAAGGAGTGATTCTGCAGGTGGTGACCACAGACCACTTCTCAGTTCCTACGCTTCCTGGCTGATGTTCTGGTCACTTTTGAATGCTGGCGGTGCTCTCACTCTAGTGGTAGCATGAGACGGAGTCTACAACCCACACAAGTGGCTCAGGTAGTGCAGCTCATCCAGGATGGCACATCAATGCGAGCTGTGGCAAGAAGGTTTGCTGTGTCTGTCAGCGTAGTGTCCAGAGCATGGAGGCGCTACCAGGAGACAGGCCAGTACATCAGGAGACGTGGAGGAGGCCGTAGGAGGGCAACAACCCAGCAGCAGGACCGCTACCTCCGCCTTTGAGCAGGAAGAGCACTGCCAGAGCCCTGCAAAATGACCTCCAGCAGGCCACAAATGTGCATGTGTGGCGAATGGCGAATTTGCGAATTTGCCAATCTTGGTGTTCTCTGGCAAATGACAAACGTCCTGCACGGTGTTGGGCTGTAAGCACAACCCCCACCTGTAGACGTCGGGCCCTCATACCACCCTCATGGAGTCTGTTTCTGACCGTTTGAGCAGACACATGCACATTTGTGGCCTGCTGGAGGTCATTTTGCAGGGCTCTGGCAGTGCACCTCCTTGCACAAAGGCGGAGGTAGCGGTCCTGCCGCTGGGTTGTTGCCCTCCTACGGCCTCCTCCACGTCTCCTGATGTACTGGCCTGTCTCCTGGTAGCGCCTCCATGCTCTGGACACTACGCTGACAGACACAGCAAACCTTCTTGCCACAGCTCGCATTGATGTGCCATCCTGGATGAGCTGCACTACCTGAGCCACTTGTGTGGGTTGTAGACTCCGTCTCATGCTACCACTAGAGTGAGAGCACCGCCAGCATTCAAAAGTGACCAGAACATCAGCCAGGAAGCGTAGGAACTGAGAAGTGGTCTGTGGTCACCACCTGTAGAATCACTCCTTTATTGGGGGTGTCTTGCTAATTGCCTATAATTTCCACCTTTTGTCTATTCCATTTGCACAACAGCATGTGAAATTTATTGTCAATCAGTGTGGCTTCCTAATTGGACAGTTTGATTTCACAGAAGTGTGATTGACTTGGAGTTACATTGTGTTGTTTAAGTGTTCCCTTTATTTTTTTGAGCAGTGTATTTTTATCCCACAACAAATACGTTGCACTCTCTGCACTCCCCTCTCTGCATCCAAGAGTTGTACGTCAGAGATGCTGACAAAATCAAACTACTAAAATCTTGTATCTAAAAATATATCACTGATGAGAGCAATTCTCTACAGTGCTAATTGAAATCACAAGTTTCCAATGTGTGAGGGCTGGCTAAGTGAATAAATTGCTATCTATGACAACAGTAGCACTCGCATTCGTTATACTTATTCTTAAAAATACCAGTAAATTAAGTCTGCCTACCTACTGTTGCCACATATTATTATAAGAGGTTCGTCAGAGTTTGCAACTGAGCTTAGCGTTTGGAGAAAAATAAAACTATTGCACATGAAATTGCTACTTTTCATCTCCTTGGCAAGATGAGTTTCCTGTAATGAAATCTAACTAAGGGGACAGATCAAACAACACGGAACTCTCTGGCACTCTCCTGAAACAACACCTTGCTTCTAGTCCCCAGGCACATGTTTAGACCTGAGAGGAGTGGATATGTTCCACCTACCGTAGCTTATCAGAGGAACATGTGGAGCAACTAGCATAGTTGGGACCTAGAGGTAGAGGCCTAGTGACTGTCTCTGGACATTTGCCAACACAATATTTTGCCTTTTCGTGACATACATTGAATGGATCAATATACTGTAGTACTTATATACAGTAGTATTTCTTTGTCTTTTTATGGTGTTTTGAGTAAATATGGTTCTAAGGGTTTATGGATGAAGGTTAAAGTTGGTGTTGATTCTATACTGAGATTGTTGACTTAAAGCCGGCTGCTGACCAACCCCACCTGTGTGACCCTGTGTGTACAGTACAGGGAGAGATAGGAGACAGTTGCTGGGTCATGTCGATAATATGCCCGGAGGAGACTTAGATTGTGTTGGTTAAACTTCTTTAACATGCCTGGAGGAGACTTAGGTTGTGTTGGTTCAATTTCTTTAACATGCCTGGAGGAGACTTAGATTGTGTTGGTTAAACTTCTTTAACATGCCTGGAGGAGACTTAGGTTGTGTTGGTTAAACTTCTTTAACATGTCCGGAGGAGACTTAGGTTGTGTTGGTTCAACTTCTTTAACATGTCCGGAGGAGACTTAGGTTGTGTTGTTAAACTTCTTTAACATGCCTGGAGGAGACTTAGGTTGTGTTGGTTAAACTTCTTTAACATGTCCGGAGGAGACTTAGGTTGTGTTATTTAAACGTGTTTAAAATGTCCAGAGGAGACTTAGGTTGTGTTGGTTAAACTTCTTTAACATGCCTGGAGGAGACTTAGGTTGTGTTGGTTCAAGTTCTTTAACATGCGTGGTGGAGACTTAGGTTGTGTTGGTTTAACTTCTTTAACATGCCTGGAGGAGACTTAGGTTGTGTTGGTTCAACTTCTTTAACATGTCCGGAGGAGACTTAGGTTGTGTTGGTTAAACTTCTTTAACATGCCTGGAGGAGACTTAGGTTGTGTTGGTTCAACTTCTTTAACATGCGTGGTGGAGACTTAGGTTGTGTTGGTTTAACTTCTTTAACATGCCTGGAGGAGACTTAGGTTGTGTTGGTTAAACTTCTTTAACATGCCCGGAGGAGACTTAGGTTGTGTTGGTTAAACGTGTTTAAAATGTCCAGAGGAGACTTAGGTTGTGTTGTTAAACTTCTTTAACATGTCCGGAGGAGACTCAGGGTGTGCCATCTAGTGGATATAAATGAATACAGCTATGTGCTTTTACCACCTGGCTACATTTAACATGCCCGGAGGAGAATTAGGTTGTGTAAGTTAATTTTCATACTGTATAAGATGAATCAATGAAATAATACATGTAATAAAAATTCTGTAGAAATCGCCTAAAGAAAATATAAACAAATAATACATTATCTGATGCAATTGATTTAGAAAGGGGCAAAAGATAGGCATCTCCCCTCATGTTTTCACTGGCAATTTAACCAATTGCAAAAATAATTAGACAAGACCCAAACGTAACAGGTATTGGTAAACATTAATTTAAACTAAACTTATTTGCAGATGATCTCCTGATATACCTCACCAATATTGAAAACATAATGCGCCTTTACTAAAAATATTTGCAGAATACAGCAAAATATCAGGTTATAACAGTTACGTGAAAAAAAAGAAGGCAATAGGAAAATTAAAAATAATAATTCACGATCTACAGCAATCCTTTAAGTGGACCACAAACAATATGAAATACTTAGGATAAGTGGCAACAAACAAGAAATATGAAGCAGATCTAATTAAATGGAATAATCTCACTTTAAATCTTACAGGTAGAATAACGTCTTTAGAATGTCATGGCTGCCAAAGTTATTGTATTTATTTTCAGTAATACCAATTACCCCACCGAAGATATTCTTTAAAAAAGTACACTCCGTCATAACATACTTTATATGGGAAAATAACCCTGTCACGTTCTGACCTTTATTTCCTTTGTTTTGTCTTTATTTAGTTGGTCAGGGCGTGAGTTGGGGTGGGCAGTCTATGTGTGTTTTTCTATGTTGGGGTTTTGTGTTCGGCCTGGTATGATTCTCAATCAGAGGCAGCTGTCAATCGTTGTCCCTGATTGAGAATCATACTTAGGTAGCCTGGGTTTCACTTTTGGTTTGTGGGTGTTTGTTTCCGTGTCAGTGTTAGTCGCCACACGGTACTGTTTCGTTTGATCATCGTTTATTGTTTTTGTTCCTGTGTTCAGTTTTTGGATTTATATTAAAGACATGAACACTTACCACGCTGCGCTTTGGTCCTCCTCTCTTTCTCCCGAAGACGATCGTTACAAACCCAAGGATGTCCAAGGCTTTCACTTGAAACATATAGTTAAATGCGCTAAAGAGGAACAATGGGTACATGTTGAAAATGTGCATGCGAATCCCCGGAATCATTTACATGTCTATTTCCAAAGGATAAAGCTAAGAACATAAACAACTTCATATTTAAGAACATTATAACAATATGGAAGAAAATGAAACATATTTCACAAGAACCAATGTCACTCCCTAGAAACACAACCTTATGGAACAATCCTTGGATAGCTTTTCAGAATTAATTAATAAATTAGCCCACATGAAAAACTAAAGGCATAGAAACTGTAAATTACTTGGTAATAGGAAACACATTTATTTCCATAACAGCTTTAAAAAGCAATTTTGGGTTGACCAATGTAGATACTTTCAAATACATCCAACTTAAAAGTTTTATATCACAAAACTTTGATTTAAAATCTTTTCGATATCAGAGCAATCTTGAGGGAATCCTATTTGAGTAGGTAAAGGATATTCATACGATAGGTAAGCTATACAAAACCTTGCAGAGAGCCTATACAATTGAACATTTCTCAGAATTTTTTTTTACTATTGGAACCACAATTTAAAAAGAACTTCTATTGGCACAAGATGGAGGGAATGTTGAAACATAACTAAAGAAATTACAGTTAATGAAAAAGTATGCTTACTCCAGTATAAACTAATGTATAGAATGTATTATACAAGAGAAAAAATCACAAATTCTACAGCACAATGACAGTCATGCCTCAAGTGTAAAACTACTAATGACTCAATAATTCATGCCTCTGGTTACAAAAAGCAAAGTTGGTGGAGTTGGAAAGATGGATGTCAGAGGTATTACAATGTAAATGCACTTTAAATTCATCTGTCTGTATATTTCAGGATATGACATATGAGGGTGCAGTGAGATACCCGATGGGTTGGACAAAACTCTTCTAATCAATTATCTAACAAAAAAAAGTATAGTCAAACCGGATTTCAGCCAATCCTCTGTCGTTCACACAATGGAAAGGTCAAATGCTTTATTAAAACATTTAAAGAGCGTGGGCGATGGAGAGAAACAAAACGATGCAGTTTGAGGCTGTGTGGCAGAAAGTGATGTGTTCTGGAGATAGGGATGGTGGCTAGTCGGTATGTGATGTCGTGATGTTCGTATGATGTAGTCGTTTGTATGTGTATGTTTTATATTGTTAATAATATACAGTACCTGTCAAAAGTTTGGACACACCTAAACATTGCAGGGTTTTTATTTATTTTTACTATTTTCTACATTGTAGAATAATAGTGAAGACATCAAAACTATGAAATAACACATATGGAATCATGTAGTAACCAAAAAAAGTGTTAAACAAATCGGAAAAAATATATATTCCAGATTCTTTAAAGTAGCCACCTTTTTCCTTGATGACAGACATGACAGCTTTGCACACTCTTGGCATTCTCTCAACCAGCTTCACATGGAATGCTTTCCAACAGTATTAAAGGAGTTCCCACATATGCTGAGCACTTGTTGGATGCTTTTCCTTCACTCTGCAATCCAACTCATCCCAAACCATCTTAATTGGGTTGAGATGGGGTGATTGTGGAGGCCAGGTCATCTGATGCAGCACTCCATCACTCTCCTTCTTGGGCAAATAGCCATTACACAGCCTGGGGGTGTGTTGGGTCATTGTGCTGTTGAAAAACAAATGATCGTCCCACTAAGAGAAAACTAGATGGGATGGCATATCGCTGCAGAATGCTGTGGTAGCCCTGCTGGTTAAGAGTGCCTTGTATTTGAAATAAATCATGAAGTGTCACCAGCAAAGCACCCCCACCCCATCACACCTCCTCCTCCATGCTTCACGGTGGGAAACAACCATGTGGAGATCATCCATTCACCTACTCTGCGTCGCAAAAAGACACGGCGGTTGGAACCAAAAATCTCAAATTTGGACTCAGCAGACCAAAGGACAGATTTCCACCGGTCTAATGTCCATTGCTCGCGTTTCTTGGCCCAAGCAACTCTCTTCTTCTTAGTAGTGGTTTCTTTGCAGCATATTGACCATAACGGCCTGATTCAGGCAGTCTCCTCTGAACAGTTGATGTTGAGATGTGTCTGTTACTTGAACTCTGTGAAGCATTTATTTGGGCTGAAATTTTTGAGGCTGGTATCTCAAATGAACTTTTCTTCTGTAGCAGAGGTAACTCTGGGTCTTCCTTTCCTGTGGCAGTCCTCATGAGAGACAGTTTCATCATAGCGCTTGATAGTTTTTGCGACTGCACTTCAAGACACTTTCACAGTTTTTGAAATTTTACGCATTAAAGTAATGATGGACTGTCATTTCTCTTTGCTCATTTGAGCTTTTCTTGACTTAATATATATCTGGTATTTTACCAAAAAGGGCTACCTTCTGTATACCACCCCTACCTTGTCACAACACAACTGATTGGCTCAAATGTATTAAGAAGGAAAGAAATTCCACAAATTAACTTTTAACAAGGCACACTGGTTTATTGAAATGCACTCCAGGTGATTACCTCATGAAGCTGGTTGAGAGAATGCCAAGAGTGTGCAAAGCTGTCATCAAGGTAAAGGGTGGCTACTTTGAAGAACCTCAAATATAAAATGTATTTTGATATTTTTTTAACTTTTTGTTTACGACATTATTCCGTATGTGTTATTTCATTGTGTTGATGTCTTCAGTTTAATTCTACAATGTAGAAAATACTAAAAATACAGAATACCCCTGGAATGGGTACATGTAAAAACTTTTGACTGGTACCCTATATATTTTTTTAAAATAAAATGAATAAATGCACAAGTCTTTGCTTTTAGCATTAACAGTATCTGAGGTAATGAGCAAGCTTCAAGTGCATTCATGCAGAATCTGACATTAAATTAGGGGGGAAAAAACAATTGAATTAAAGGGGAAGTTCAGCATGTATGTTAAATGGTTCCTTACCCTGAAAGTAGTCTATGGGCCAGGAGAAACTGTAATACACTGCAAATTTCAGGTAACTTTAGCCACCGCTAGCTAAAAATGAATGAGAGCGATAGGGTCAACTGTGCAATTTTCAAAATGTCATGGCCAAATCAACTCAATAATTTGTTTTGACTTTATTTAAAGGTGATTTGACTGTAAAAAAAATAAAACAATTAAAATAACTAAAACATTGCATGTTTGCCGCTGTCACACCCATTCTTTTTTAGGTAGAGGTGGGACCAATGATCCCACTATCCCATTCTATCAGCAGAGTAGTTTTAGCAGGGATTTCTACATGGCCAGCCTTCCTTCAATGGGTTTAAACAGGGTCAGCCTGTACTCTCAAATAATCCACACTCAATCTGCCACTGTGTTTTTGTTTGAGGCGGCCATTTTGTTCAAAGCGCTTCCTCATGTAATGATACCGTCCAGCTATTAATACGCACAGGAACACAGCATTTTTACAGACGGAACAAAGTGTGGACATTGATTGGCAGGAACAAACGTAGGAAGTGAAAGGGCAGCCATGTACACAAAGTCTCCATCCCTGGAGTAGGAAGAGGAGGTAGAAGGGGGGTTGAAGAGTAGAACGGAACAGTGTCAAGAACACACCTGGTGTGCAGGTACATCCTCTACTCACACAGGCTACCGTGGCCACATAACTACTGCTCTGCAAAAGGTCAGATGAGCACATCTAAATATGAGAGAATAGTATGAACACAACTCGCCCCCCAGTCCCCAGTCTCTAGCAGCAGTAGGAGAGAGAATAGTATGGACTCAACTCCCCCCAGTCCCCAGTCTCTAGCAGCAGTAGGAGAGAGAATAGTATGGACTCAACTCCCCCCAGTCCCCAGTTTCTAGCAGCAGTAACAGAGAGAATAGTATGGACTCAACTCCCCCCAGTCCCCAGTCTCTAGCAGCAGTAACAGAGAGAATAGTATGGACACAACTCCCCCCAGTCCCCAGTCTCTAGCAGCAGTAACAGAGAGAATAGTATGGACTCAACTCCCCCCAGTCCCCAGTCTCTAGCAGCAGTAACAGAGAGAATAGTATGGACTCAACTCCCCCCAGTCCCCAGTCTCTAGCAGCAGTAGGAGAGAGAATAGTATGGACACAACCCCCCCCCCCCCATCCCCAGTCTCTAGCAGCAGTAACAGAGAGAATAGTATGGACACAACCCCCCCCCCCCCCCATCCCCAGTCTCTAGCAGCAGTAACAGAGAGAATAGTATGGACACAACCCCCCCCCCCCCCCCCATCCCAGTCTCTAGCAGCAGTAGGAGAGAGAATAGTATGGAATCAACCCCCCCCCTCCCATCCCCAGTCTCTAGCAGCAGTAGGAGAGAGAATAGTATGGACTCAACCCCCCCACATCCCCAGTCTCTAGCAGCAGTAGGAGAGAGAATAGTATGGACTCAACCCCCCCCCGCCCCCCCATCCCCAGTCTCTAGCAGCAGCAGGAGAGAGAATAGTATGGACACAACTCACCCCCCAGTCCCCAGTCTCTAGCAGCAGTAACAGAGAGAATAGTATGGACACAACTCGCCCCCCAGTCCCCAGTCTCTAGCAGCAGTAACAGAGAGAATAGTATGGACACAACTCACCCCCCAGTCCCCAGTCCCCAGTCTCTAGCAGCAGTAACAGAGAGACTAGTATGGACACATCTCGCCCCCCCAGTCCCCAGTCTCTAGCAGCAGTAACAGAGAGAATAGTATGGACACATCTCGCCCCCCAGTCCCCAGTCTCTAGCAGCAGTAACAGAGAGAATAGTATGGACACAACTCGCCCCCCAGTCCCCAGTCTCTAGCAGCAGTAGTAGTAGCAGTTGCACCAGCTGTTGAAACCATACCTACATGAATTAGTAGCACAGACAGATTGTAATCTCTCATCCTTTCAGCATCGTATCCCAGCCTGCACCTGAGCAGTAGACTCATTAGGCTAAGAGTGTTTCCATGGAGAGTTGTCCTGAGGACAGTATAATCAAGTGGAGACCTCCTCATAGACAGCACTGTCCATCAGACTGACCACGCCAGGACAAGGCAGACAGAGGGAGGGAATGGAGAGAGAGATAACTAAACAAATGTTTGTGTGTGTTTATATACATACAATTTTGGGGTTTGTGTGTTTCTACTTGCATGAGTATATTTGTGTGTGCCTGTTTCCTTGCATGAATGTGTGTGAGTGCATGTGTGTATTTTGTGTATGTGTGTGTGACAGAGAAAGAGACAGCTCTATTAAGTTCCCTAATTCGTGCGTCACACCAACAAGCAGTACCTTCCTAAGTAAACATTGTTCTAAATGTATCACCAGAGGGTCATGAGAAAAAGAAGTGAACACAACTTAAACCAGAATAGCCTCACTGGGTTATTGTGTCACTGTGTCACCGGGTTAGTTGGAAATAAAACGGAAACTTCGCAGGAAACTTGAAGTTCTTCTACTTTAAGTATTATTTAGAGATGGCTTTTGCGTTTTGGAAAATTGGTTTGTCTTACAAAAATACTAAAAAAGACAGTCCAGAAAATCTATTGTTCTATGCTATATTCCCTTTTCTATTATTCCAGAATGATAGAATAATTGTTTTCTCATAATTAGTGTGTGAAAGTTATTCACAAACCCTAAAAAGCACAAACATACTTATTACATATATTCTCCTATTGAAAACAAACATGAATCATTAAATCCTGTTTTTACACCACTATCCCAATGCAGACTTGCATTATATTCTATAGAATGACTATAAGCATCAAACAAGAAGATTCAGGGATGAATCCAATCCAGGTCAATTTAATCAAACACCTGAAGGTGAATGTGATCTGGAGAACAACAGTAAAGTCAACACTGAGCTAGATGTCAAAGATGTCAAAGGCTGCTTTCATAAACTCAGTTTCAGCTACAGATGTTGGATCATAATTTGATCTGAGAATTTTCCTATACAGAAGGAAATGCAAACTTTGAGTTTTAAAAAGGCTTCTAAAGTTAGTGATTTCCACTTTGAAATATCTATCTTGATTTTCCCTAACGAAAAATGTGTCAACCCTTACAAAATGATCCATTCATTATAATCCACATATTTCAAATGTCCTGTTGCTGCAGGATTATTTTCCTGCTGTAGCAAACTGGCTCAAAAGAAGATCCTATATCTGTAGGATCACCAGACCTTCAGTTAAGAATATCACAGGGCTTAATTTAAAAGGCCAGAACATTATCCCTGTACGTTCGGTAGAGACAGAGACAGCCAGGCTTGGGAGGGAGGTGTCCACTCTACACTGGAAAAGGTTAGGTGGTAATGGGAGAGTACGCCTAGATCTCCCTCTGCAAAAGCACAGAGCAGTAGTGGACAGACTGTTCTCTCATTCCCCTAACTAGCAGGCAAAGGAGAACAGCTGGCGGTGTGTGTGTCTGTGTGTGTGTGTCTGTGTGTGTCTGTGTGTGTGCCATGCAACAATTTCAAAGATTTTATTGAGTTACAGTTCATATAACGAAATCAGTTAATTGAAATACATTTCATTAGGCCCTAATCTATGGATTTCATATGACTGGGAATACAGATATGCATCTGTTGGTCACAGACACCTAAAAAAAAGGTAGGGACATGGATCAGAAAACCAGTCAGTATCTGGTGTGACCACCGTTTTCGTCATGCAGCACGACACATCTCATTTACATAGAGTTGATCAGGCTGTTGAATGTGGCCTGTGGAATGTTGTCCCACTCCTCTTTAATGGCTGTGTGATGATGTTGGATATTGGCGGAAAGATGAACACGCTGCCGTACACGATCCAGAGCATCCCAAACATGCTCAATGGGTGACATACAGTATCTGGTGAGTTTGCAGGTAATGAAAGAACTGGGACATTTTCAGCTTCCAGGAATTGTATACAGATCCCTGTGACATGGGGCTGTGCATTATCATAGTGAAACATGTGGTGATGGAGGCAGATGAATGGTACAACAATGGGCCTCAGGATCTCGTCACGGTATCTCTGTGCATTCAAATTGCCATCGATAAAATGCAATTGTGTTTGTTGTCCATAGTTTATGCCTGCCCATACCATAGTCCCACCTCCACCATGGGGCCCTCTGTTCACAACGTTGACATCAGCCCCATGACTTGCCTAGTTGAATAAAGGTTAAATAAAAATAAAATAAAAAGTCAGCAAACTGCTCGCCCACATGACGCCGTGGCTGGGCTCATACGATCCCGCCGGTGAAGAAGCCGGATATGGAGGTCGTGGACTTTCGTGGTTACAAATGGTCTGTGCTTCTGAGTCAGTTGGACGTGCTGCCAAACTCTAAAACGATGTTGGAGGCGGTTTATGGTAGAGAAATTACCATTAAATTCTCTGGCAACAGCTCTGGTTAACATTTCTGCAGTCAGCACGCCAATTGCACGCTCCCTCAAAACTTGAGACATCTGTCACATTGTGTTGTGACACAAAACTGCATATTTTAGAGTGGCCTTTTATTGTCTCCAACACAAGGTGTTACCGGGGGCAAACTACGGGGGCAAACTACCTGCCCTCCAGGACACCTACACCACCCGATGTCACAGGAAGGCCTTAAAGATAATCAAGGACAACAACCACCCGAGCCACTGCTTGTTCACCCCGCTATCATCCAGAAGGCGAGGTCAGTACAGGTGCATCAAAGCAGGGACCGAGAGACTGAAAAACAGCTTCTATCTCAAGGCCATCAGACTGTTAAACAGCCACCACTAACATTTAGTGGCCGCTGCCAACATACTGACTCAACTCCAGCCACTTTAATAATGGGAATTGATGGATATTATGTAAAATTGTATCACTAGCCACTTTAAACAATGCCACTTAATATAATGTTTACATACCCTACATTACTCATCTCATATGTATATGTATATACTGTACTCTATATCATCTACTGCATCTTGCCATCTTTATGTAATACATGTATCACTAGCCACTTTAAACTATGCCACTTTATGTTTACCTACCCTACAGTACTCATCTCATATGTATAGACTGTACACTATACCATCTACTGCATCTTGCTTATGCCGTTCTGTACAATCACTCATTCATATATCTTTATGTACATATTCTTTATCCCTTTATACTTGTGTGTATAAGGTAGTAGTTGTGGAATTGTTAGGTTAGATTACTTGTTGGTTATTGTTGGTTATTGTTGGTTGTTGGCATTGTCGGAACTAGAAGCACAAGCATTTCGCTACACTCGCATTAACATCTGCTAACCATGTGTATGTGACAAATACAATTTGACTTGATTTGATTTGATTTAATGTTGTTTAATCAGCGTCTTGATATGCCACACCTGTCAGGTGGATGGATTATCTTGGCATAGGAGAAATGCTCACTAACCGAGATGTAAACAACTTTGTGCACAAAATTAGAGATGTTTAGTATTTTAAACATGGGACCAACACTTAACATGTTGTGTTTATATTTTTGTTCAGTATAAATTAAATCAATGATGAGAAAAGAGTAAGATTAACCTTTTGCCAATAGGTGGCGCAATTAGCATTTTTTATTTCTGAGTGTCACCAAATTAAACTGCCTCGTGCTCAATTCTTGATCGTACAATATGCATATTATTAATTCTATTGGATAGAAAACACTTTCTAGTTTCTATAGAGGTTGGAATCTTGTCTGTGGGTGACCCAGAACTCTTTCTACAGCGAAATCCATGACAGGTACTGCGATGGTCTGAGAGCGAAGCTTTGATTTCAGATCAGTTTTGAAAGTCTCTGTATATCCTATGGAACGACATGAACTGCACCCGCCTTCCCCTGGATGTCAGTAACCAATGAGAAGTGGAATGGGCTTTCTGCGTAGCTCTCAGAGGTTATAAAACGCGAAGGAGTGAGGGTAGCCCCCCTTTCGACTCTTGCCATTACGCAGAAGAGGACCTCGGGACGCCATTTTCAGAGGCTCGGTTATCAACGTGAAATGTATCTGTCTGTAACTTAATTTGATATAGGAGTTAGAAACATCATAACGTAGTTAATCTGAACCGTTTTATAGCAATTTAGATCCGTTTAGTGCGATTTTGAGGCATTGCTTTGTTATGCACTTTCAAGCACCGGGCACGTTTATGGGTCCCGGTCGAACGTTAGTGGTCATTTCGACGGACAGAGGACATCTTTCGACCAAAAGAAGATTAGACCCAAGAAAGGATGCATTGCCCAAGAATCTGATGGAAAATCACCTCATAGTAAGAAATATTTAATATGATAAATCGTTGTTCTTTCGAAATATTTTAAACGCATAATCCGCCATTTTGTTTGCTATAGCTTCGCTTGGCGAACCCTGTATTGCACAGTAAGGATAATTTTAGAAATGTAAATCAGCTATTGCATTAAGAACTAATTTGTCTTTCAATTCCTGTCAACCCTGTATTTTTTAGTCAAGTATATGATTAGCTTTCAATTAAACTAGATCACTATGAAAGATGGCGTCCGACATGTTCAGGCTTGATTTGCTACTATTTTCATTGTATAACCACGTTTTTTTATGGCTAAATATGCACATTTTCGAACAAACAATATATGTATGTTGTAATATGATGTTACAGGAGTGTCATCGGAAGAATTCTGAAAAGGTTAGTGAAAAAATTTATATCTTTTGGCGATGTTTACGTTATCGCTCTCTTTGGCTAGAATCTATGCTCTGGTAACGTTTGTATATGTGGTATGCTAATATAACGATTTATTGTGTTTTCGCCGTAAAACACTTAGAAAATCTGAAATGTTGTCTGAATTCACAAGATCTGTGTCTTTCCATTGCTATGCTTTGTCTATTTTTATGAAATGTTTTATGATGAGTAAATTGGTCATACACGTTGCTCTCTATAGTAATTCTAGTCGCTTTGGTGAGATTTGTGTTGGTGGCTGCAATGGCAAACTATGATTTATACCTGAAATATGCACATTTTTCTAACAAAACCTATCCTATACCATAAATATGTTATCAGACTGTCATCTGATGAGCTTTTTTCTTGGTTAGTGGCTATCAATATCTTAGTTTAGCCGAATTGGTGATAGCTACTGGTGTTGAGAAAAAATGGTGGACAAAGAAAAAGGGTGTCTTTTGCTAACATGGTTAGCTAATAGATTTACATATTTTGTCTTCCCTGTAAAACATTTTAAAAATCTGAAATGGTGACTTGATTCACAAGATCTGTATCTTTCATTAGGTGTCTTGGACTTGTGAATTAATGATATTTAGATGCTACTATTTAAATGTGACGCTATGCTAGCGATGCTAATCAGTGTGGGGGGGGGGGGGGGGGGGGGTTCCCGGATCCGGGTTTCAGAGGCAGTAAAAGTTAATTGATAACTAAAATAGCATTTGAGATTGCACTATTTGGTGCAGAGATGTATTATAGGTACTGACAGTGGCGATTTTAGCATGTAAAAAAAAAAGTGGGATACATGCCAGCAAAGCCACTACGCATAAAAACATAGCTGATATGGCTGACTTGCCAATAGGGGGAGCTGTTAGCACAATTTTTTTCTTGGTGTTCCCAAATTAAACTGCTTCGTACTCAATTCTTGCTCGTACAATATGCATATTATTATTACTATTGGATAGAAAACACTCTCTAGTTTCTAAAACCGTTTGAATTATGTCTGTAAGTGAAACAGAACTCGACTTAGAGCAATTTCCCTATGTGGAGTTGAGAATGCAGATTTTTCCAAACCTGTTCCCAGACCTGTGTTTAACTTTGCCTGTCTTCTATTGGTTGAGATGCACTGCATACGCCTTCCCCTGGGTGTCAGCGAATATAGGGCCTTGAAATGGAGTCTCTACGCAGTTCAGAAAGTCTATAAATTGATTGGATTCGATGTGTCCACCCTTTTGGATCTTTGCGCTGACGCAGAGAGGGTTTTGGCATGTCGTTTTAGAAGCTCTGGTTTTAGCTCCTAGATATATCCGGCTCTGTTTTTATTCGATATAGGCTTTAAAGACATCATAATCTTGTTATTTTAAACCGATTTATATCAGTTTATGTCAGTATATTGCGTTTTTCGTGGATTTCATTTTCTGACATTGTATTGAGTTGGGTATCTCTCTCTCGAATGCCATTCTGTACTGCTAATTGCAACGTGGAAGGAAACATTCTCCAACCCAGCAACGATTCTTTCGGCCAACGGACATCTTTCCCAAGATTCTGATGGGAGTTCAGTAAGAACTATTTATGCTGATAATTCGTTGTTCTGTTGAAAAAGTAAAATGCATAAGACGCCATTATTTACCATGTAGCCTTGCTTTATCGCACCCTGTATTGCACCCTGTATTGCACAGTAACGTTAATTTTAAAAATGTAATTCAGTGATTGCATTAAGAACTAATTTGTCTTTCAATTGCTGTCCAACCTGTATTTTTTTAGTCAAGTTTATGAATAGTTTTCGATAAGAATAGGTGTCTTTCCAAGATGGCGCCGGACAGATTGCTTGAGTATTTGGACACTATTTTCATTGTATAAGCACGATTTGTGCTGCTAAATATGCACATTTTCGAACAAACTCTATATGCATTGTGTAATATGATGTTACAGGACTGTCATCTGAAGTATTCTGAGAAGGTTAGTGAAAATTAATATATTTTGGTGGTGAATACGTTATCGCTATGTTTGGCTGGAATCAATGCTGTTGTTTGGTTTGCTACTGTGCTAAGCTAATATAACGCTATATTGTGTTTTCGCTGTAAAACACTTAGAAAATCTGAAATATTGTCTGGATTCACAAGATCTGTGTCTTTCAATTGCTGTACGCTGTGTATTTTTAAGAAATGTTTTATGATGAGTAATTAGGTAATACACGTTGCTCTCTGTAGTTATTCTAGTCGAGTTGTGATGGTGGCTTCACTGGTAAACTATGATTTATACCTGAAATATGCACATTTTTCTAACAAAATCTATGCTATACAATACATATGTTATCAGACTGTCATCTGATGAGGTTGTTTCTTGGTTAGTGGCTATTTATATCTTTATTTGGTCGAATTTGTGATAGCTGCTGATGGAGTAAGAAAAATGGTGGAGTATGGGAGTGGTGTCTTTTGCTAACGTGGTTAGCTAATAGATTTACATATTGTGTCTTCCCTGTAAAACATTTTAAAAATCAGAAATGATGGCTTGATGACCAAGATGTGTATCTTTCATCTGGTGTCTTGGACTTGTGATTTAATGATATTTAGATGCTACTATTTACTTGTGACGCTATGCTAGCCTATGCTAGTCAGCTTTTTTACTGGTGGGGGTGCTCCCGGACCCGGGTTTCTGAGGAAGTAGAGGTTAAATAAATGTGGTTTCTACTGACAATTGAGATGTACAAACTACGGCATAAGGGGGCGACAAGCGGATAAGAGGCAATCAATAATTTCGATAAAGACACTAATGAGCAAGCGACGACGCACGTAGTCAATATAACAATTTGTTCAGCACATGTACAGCGACAGAATTCAGAACATGTGCCGTTCTTACAGTGTTCTCACTGTACAAGTCAGAACCACAAGATACATAAAGGGGGCATATAAACAGACAATGAAAGCTCTTACAATATCTGATGATTACATTTCTCTAAAACAGGTTATTTGTGCACCACCAAGTTAGAACAGTAGGCAAAATGAAGAGGTGAAAATAGACCAAATTATTAGGGTGAGGCACATTGAACACCGTTTGGGTTTTTGAGTGTCAAAAAATATACACGTTATATAACACTATTTGACGCCTTAAATAAGCTTTAATTTGACACGTCAAATAACACATTACATTATATAATGTGGTGTGTGCTGAATTTGCATGTGCAAGCCAAGCACCACAACTACTATCAGTAGCACTGGCAAAGCTGCACAAAAAAAGTAGATAAACAAGCACACACCACGAACGATGTGTTTACAATAGCACGTTGGTGGAAATACACCAAATTATTAGGGTGAGGCACATGGGCTACTAACAGCTTACTACACAACATACACTAAGTATTACTTTCTTAGCTACAATATACATTTCTCCCTTACATAAACTCAGCATAAAAAAGAAACGTCCTCTCAGTTTCAACCTTGTTTATTTTCAGCAAACTTAACATGTGTAAATATTTGAAATAACATAACAAGATTCAACAACTGAGACATAAACTGAGCAAGTTCCACAGACATGTGACTAACAGAAATTGAATAATGTGTCCCTGAGCCACTGATTCCTTCCAAACGATTTCCAACTTGTTGTGTAATATTAATGTACAATGTCCGATGAGCCCCGATGCGTTTTATCTATAATTTCTCTTTATTATTTCTCTTCATATGACAATGATTTAAAAGGATTTGCCAATAGATTGTCAACTTCATGACAACTGATGATGACTGCTAGCTAAAACTTTGAAAGAAAGTCCAATCAGTCCAATCAATGCTACTGTAGATATAACGTGATTTAGTGTCATTCGATCTGTGGCCAATGACCTTGAGCCATCTTGCATGGGAACTTTTAATATAACTCTATGGCAGAACCCAAGGGGTAAACATTTGAGCTCTAACCTTAGAATTGGGGATGATGTACTGTCCTAAGACTGACAGAAAACTGTGCCAGTCATGACAGAAAACTGAGCCAATCAGACGCAATGCTCTTTATTTTCTGCTGGCTAGCCCCTCCACCACAGAAAGCACTGAGCTAGGCTGAAACACCTACATTTTGAAGCTGCCTTACACAAGAAAGCAAAAAAGACACCATGTTTGTATGTGGCTTTATTAACTCTATTACATTTTTTTCACATTGTTTGTAAACTGATATGTGGCACGTATTAATGGCAAAAAAAAACAAAAAAATATATAATTTCTTACCTAAAAGGGTGGAGCTCAAAACAGGTGGGGCTCTGCCCTGAATGACAGGTCGCCACTGTGTACTGAATCTGTAGGGGACGTCTGAGAACGCTACAGACTTTATGGTGCAGTTGAAAGATCAGTGTACTCCGAGTCCAGAGATTGTGAGTTTAAATCACAAAAGGGGTCATATTGAAAAGTCAGCACTAAGTGATCATGTTAAATGTAACCATAATGTTTAAAGACGTTTACACTATTTTCGCTGAACAGCGTACCACTTACCTTAAAACCCCCATACCGTTTCATTACAATATTACATTGTCACATGTGAAATCAAATTTTGTCATGTGAAATAGCTGTTTCCACACGTTGAGCAGAAATGTTCACGTGAAAACAAAAGAGACACAAGAGGTCAGTTGTTCACATGTCAAACCATATGTTCACATGTATTACATCAAGATTTCACATGTTAACAACACCTCTTCACATCTGAGGAGAATAAAATGTTTTCACCTCACATGTGAATTGCATTGTGGAAAAACGTTCACACTGTTGTCACGTGTAATGTCATGGTATCACATGTGGAAATGTTGCATTTCTTTCACAGGATCATGTTTTCACATCTGCTTCAATGTTTTCACATGTGCAGTTTCATGTTATCACTTTGCTTTTACATGTTGTGACATATTATCACATTAACTTCACACAAGATCACATGTGAAACACGAAAACACGTGAAACTCATGTGGTTTTTCCGTAAGGGAAAATAAATATCAGCATTCACCAACAATTGCAGGAACTAGAGTGATCCAGGAACCATCTTATTCTGCTTATCAGCTTCCCTGGTTCTTCAGAATAAACTTAAGAGCAGGGTGGCAAATTCCTGAAGGGCCGAGTGTCTGCAGGGTTTTTCTCCTTCATTATGCTTAATTGATCCATTAAAAACTTCTTCGGGATTGGTGTCCCTTCCACGGGACGGTTGAGCTAACGTAGGCTAATGCGATTAGCATGAGGTTGTAAGTAACAAGAACATTTCCCAGGACATAGACATATCTGATTTTGGAAGAAAACTTAAATTCTTGTTAATCTAACTGCACTGTCCAATTTACAGTCGCTGTTAAAGTGAAATAACACCATGCTATTGTTTGAGAAGAGTGCACAGTTTTGAAAATGAAAAGTTATTAATAAACAAATTAGGCACATTTGGATGGTCTTGATACAACATTTTGAACAGAAATGCAGTGGCTCATTGGATCAGTCTAAAACATTGAACATACACTGCTGCCATCTAGTGGCCGATATCTAAATTGCAGCTGAGCTGGAATAATACATTATGGCCTTTCTTGCGTTTTAAAGATGATGGTACAATAAAATACAAAAGAACGGTTGGTTTGGTCTTTGTATTATCTTTTACCAGATCTATTGTGTTATATACTGATACATTCCTTTCACATTTCCACACACTTCAAAGTGTTTCCTTTCAAATGGTACCAAGAATATGCATATCCTTGCTTCCGGGCCTGAGTTACAGGCAGTTAGACTTGGGTATGTCATTTAAAGGCGAAAATTGGGGAAGAAAAGGGGTGGATCCATAAGAGTTTTTAAGGCACAGGTGTCAAACTCATTCCACGGGGGGCCGAGTGTCTGCGGGTTTTCGCTCCTCCCTTATACTTGATTGATGAATTAACATCACTAATTAGTTAGGAACTCCCCACACCTGGTTGTCTAGGGCTTTATTGAAAGGAAAAACCAAAAACCTGCAGACACTAGGCCCTCCGTGGAATGAGTTTGACACCCCTGTTTTAAGGTAACTGATTAGTTAGGAACTCCCATTACCTGGTTGTCTAGGTCTTAACTGGACACAACTTTGAAGGAAAAATGGTGGAGCACACTGAGGTAGGTGACATAACAGAATGATGACAGGACATGTCTTGGTGGAGCACACTGAGGTAGGTGACATAACAGAATGATGACAGGACATGTCTTGGTGGAGCACACTGAGGTAGGTGACATAACAGAATGATGACAGGACATGTCTTGGTGCAGTACACTGAGGTAGGTGACATAACAGAATGATGACAGGACATGTCTTGGTGGAGCACACTGAGGTAGGTGACATAACATAATAATGACAGGACATGTCTTGGTGCAGTACACTGAGGTAGGTGACATAACAGAACGATGACAGGACATGTCTTGGTGCAGCACACTGAGGTAGGTGACATAACAGAATGATGACAGGACATGTCTTGGTGGAGCACACTGAGGTAGGTGACATAACAGAACGATGACAGGACATGTCTTGGTGCAGTACACTGAGGTAGGTGACATAACAGAATGATGACAGGACATGTCTTGGTGCAGTACACTGAGGTAGGTGACATAACAGAATGATGACAGGACATGTCTTGGTGGAGCACACTGAGGTAGGTGACATAACAGAATGATGACAGGACATGTCTTGGTGGAGCACACTGAGGTAGGTGACATAACAGAATGATGACAGGACATGTCTTGGTGCAGTACACTGAGGTAGGTGACATAACAGAATAATGACAGGACATGTCTTGGTGGAGCACACTGAGGTAGGTGACATAACAGAATGATGACAGGACATGTCTTGGTGGAGCACACTGAGGTAGGTGACATAACGGAATGATGACAGGACATGTCTTGGTGCAGTACACTGAGGTAGGTGACATAACAGAATGATGACAGGACATGTCAGCAGTCCCTCTGGACGTGTGCTGTCGTCTCACTCTCTCTATTCCATCTCTATTATCCTTCCTGAAAACGCCAAACCAATTTCGTATCTTCCTCGGCCCCCTTCTGTTCCAAAAGTGGTTGAGTGGGGATGAGTTTAACTCCACCATACAGTAGCCTTGAGCATCAGTGAGTAAGTATGAGTGGAAATAATGATAATACTGTTTGATGAAGTCCCATCTGGAGAAGAAGGTATGTAAAAGTATAAAAGGAATCCATTAATGAATGTTGTGGATGACTGCCAGCGTGTTATTGTGACCACACATGATTACACAGTACAAAGATGGTTAATGTGATCTGGTTAATGTGATCTGATTAATGTGATCTGATTAATGAAATTTGGTAAATGGAATTTGGTAATGTGATCTGGTTAATGTGATCTGGTTAATGGGTTCTGGTTAATGTGATCTGGTTAATGGGTTCTGGTTAATGTGATCTGGTTAATGGGTTCTGGTTAATGTGATCTGGTTAATGGGTTCTGGTTAATGTGATCTGGTTAATGGGTTCTGGTTAATGTGATCTGGTCAATGTGATCTGATTCATGTGATGTGGTTAATTGGATCTGATAAAGGTGATCTGGTTAATGTGATCTGATTAATGTGATCTGATTAATGTGATCTGGTTAATGTGATCTGATCAATGGAATTTGGTTAATGTGATCTGGTTAATGTGATCTGATAAAGGTGATCTGGTTAATGTGATTTGGTTAATGTGATCTGGTTAATGTGATCTGGTTAATTTTTATTTTTTTTATTTTTTTATTTCACCTTTATTTAACCAGGTAGGCTAGTTGAGAACAAGTTCTCATTTGCAACTGCGACCTGGCCAAGATAAAGCATAGCAGTGTGAACAGACAACAACACAGAGTTACACATGGAGTAAACAATAAACAAGTCAATAACATGGTAGGAAAAAGAGAATCTATATACAATGTGTGCAAAAAGCATGAGGTAGGCAATAAATCGAATAATTACAATAATTACAATAATTACAATGTGATCTGGTTAATGGGATCTGGTTAATGGGATCTGGTTAATGAAATTTGGTTAATGGAATTTGGTAATGTGATCTGGTTAATGTGATCTGGTTAATGTGATCTGGTTAATGGGATCTGGTTAATGGGATCTGGTTAACGTGATCTGATAAAGGTGATCTGGTTAATGTGATCTGATTAATGTGATCTGATCAATGTAATTTGGTTAATGTAATTTGGTTAATGTGATCTGGTTAATGTGATCTGATAAAGGTGATCTGGTTGATGTGATGTGGTTAATGTGATGTGGTTAATGTGATGTGGTTAATGGGGTCTGGTTAATGGGATCTGGTTAACGTGATCTGATTAATGTGATGTGGTTAATGTGATCTGGTTAATGGGATCTGGTTAATGGGATCTGGTTAACGTGATCTGATTAATGTGATCTGGTTAACGTGATCTGATTAATGTGATGTGGTTAATGGGATCTGATTAATGGGATCTGGTTAATGGGATCTGATAAAGGTGATCTGATAAAGGTGATCTGGTTAATGGGTTCTGGTTAATGTGATCTGGTTAATGGGATCTGGTTAATGGGATCTGGTTAATGGGATCTGGTTAATGTGATCTGGTTAATGGGATCTGGTTAATGGGATCTGGTTAACGTGATCTGATTAATGGGATCTGATTAATGGGATCTGATTAATGTGATGTGGTTAATGGGATCTGGTTAATGGGATCTGGTTAATGGGATCTGGTTAATGGGATCTGGTTAATGTGATCTGGTTAATGTGATCTGGTTAATGTGATCTGGTTAATGTGATCTGGTTAATGGGATCTGATTAATGGGATCTGATTAATGGAATTTGGTTAATGTGATCTGAGCAGCACTTCTCTCCTTTGTCCTGCCTTTTCATCTTCGTGGTTCTTACTCTCACACATATAAATAATCAGGAGAGTTATTGTCATTCACTGTTATTATGGGGATTTATGTCACTAGTCTTCAACATGCCTCCTAAAACTAAATGAGGCTCGTAGAGACGTGTGCATGCATGTGAGCATGTGAAAGAGAATGTTTGTGAGTCTGTGTATGAAAAGGACAAGGCCTCTCAAGGCTAATGATTGCGATTTGACTGTTAAACTCATGGGTGCACTTGGAATGGGAACTGCCATCTATGGTTGGTTCTGTCTGTCGGTTTGCCTTTTGCAGATTTCAAAATAGTATTGTGGAAAAAATGTACATTTTGGAAAAGAAAATACTAATCTGTCTGTAGAACCAATAGAAGAAAATACTAATCTGTCTGTAGAACCAATAGAAGAAAATACTAATCTGTCTGTAGAACCAATAGAAGAAAATACTAATCTGTCTGTAGAACCAATAGAAGAAAATACTAATCTGTCTGTAGTACCAATAGAAGAAAAAATAGAATCTCACCAACGTCCAATTTGTAACTGTTCATTGTTGTAGAAGTAGCTAACATTAGTTGGCTGGTATCAGTAAACGTCTGCGGAAAAGCGTAATGAAATTGTTGCCAGCAGGCTGTTTTCATGTTATCCAGAGGAAAACAAATCATAGGCCAGAGAGTCAAGTGGTGCCCCCCCCCCGAGAGCAAAACAAGATGGGTGGGGCTAAAGCTTAAGAGGGTGTGAACGATGCTGAATGTCTTCACTATTATTCTACAACTTAGAAAATAGTCCAAATAAAGACAAACCCTTGAATGAGCAGGTGTGTCCAAACTTTTGACTGGTACTGTACATTTTCTCCTAATATTGTACAATCTGTGTATCACTTCATTGAACTGGGCTATTGTTTGTTTGAATTTAAGACTAGATTGAATGTAAGACTCAGTTTGTCAGTCAGAGTAGCCACTCATTTCGGTCATTTGTGTGGTATTAAAAAATATTCAGCTAATGTGTTCTGTCATGTAAATAAGGTAGAATTTTTACAGGCAGGAAATCCTAACCACCTCCCTGTCGCCTATGCTACAGATGAGCAGTACATTTACTACGCATCAAATTGCATCTTGGTACACCAATTTGTTTAAATGGGGGTGAGCTGCAAAAACAACAACGCCCCAGGGCCTATGATATCTTAATCCGGCCCTGCTAATGACACTGATCATTAGGAAGTTGACCTTACAACTATTTTCTCAGAACTGACTCCACTGAGGAGGTTGACCTGATTATTAATTCCTCAGAACATGACACCACTAAGGAGGTTGACCTGGTTATTAATTCCTCAGAACATGTGTCACGTTCCTGACCTATTTATGTTAGTTTTTGTGTGTTAGTTGGTCAGGACGTGAGGTTGGGTGGGCATTCTATGTTATCTGTTTCTATGTTGGTTTAGGGTTGCCTGGTATGGCTCTCAATTGGAGGCAGGTGTTTGGCGTTCCTCTAATTGAGAGTCATATTTAGGTAGGCGGTTCACAGTGTTTGTTTGTGGGTGGTTGTCTCCTGTGTCTGTGTCTATGTTTGCACCATACGGGACTGTATACGGTTTGTTCATTTCGTTCTTCACGTTGTATGTAAGTTCGTCGTTCAGGTCTGTCTACTTTCGTTTTGTTATTTTGTTAGTTTATAGTGAAGTTCGTGTTTTCGTCTTATCTTTAATAAATCATTATGTCTTCACAATCCGCTGCACCTTGGTTCAATCCCTGCTCCTCCTCTTCTGATGAAGAGGAGGAGGATTATCGTTACAGAACCACCCACCAATCCAGAGCCAAGCAGCGGTTTAAACGGAGTAAGGGACAGCGCAAGAAGGAGGAATGGACTTGGGACGATGTATTGGACGGTAAAGGTTGCTACACATGGGAGGAGATCCTGGCTGGAAGGGATCGCCTCCCATGGGAACAGGTGGAGGCACTGAGGAGAGCAGAGGCTACTGGAGTGAAGAACCGGAGTTATGAGGGGACGCGTCTTGCAAGGAAGCCCGAAAAGCCCGTGAGTAATTCCCAAAAATTTCTTGGGGGGGGGCTAAGGGGTTGTGGGCCAAGGGCAGGTAGGAGACCTGCGCCCACTTCCCAGGCTAACCGTGGAGAGCGGGAGTACGGGCAGACACCGTGTTACGCAGTAGAGCGCACGGTGTCTCCTGTACGTGTGCATAGCCCAGTGCGGGTTATTCCACCTCCCCGCACTGGTAGGGCTAGATTGGGCATTGAGCCAGGTGTCATGAGGCCGGCTCAACGCGTCTGGTCTCCAGTGCGTCTCCTCGGGCCGGCATACATGGCACCTGCCTTACGCATGGTTTCCCCGGTTCGCCTGCATAGCCCAGTGCGGGCTATTCCACCTCGCCGCACTGGCAGGGCGACCGGGAGCATTCAACCAGGTAAGGTTGGGCAGGCTCAATGCTCAACATTTACATTTACATTTAAGTCATTTAGCAGACGCTCTTATCCAGAGCGACTTACAAATTGGTGCATTCACCTAATGACATCCAGTGGAACAGCCACTTTACAATAGTGCATCTAAATCTTTTAAGGGGGGGGGGGGCAGAAGGATTGCTTTATCCTATCCTAGGTATTCCTTGAAGAGGTGGGGTTTCAGGTGTCTCCGGAAGGTGGTGATTGACTCCGCTGTCCTGGCGTCGTGAGGGAGTTTGTTCCACCATTGGGGTGCCAGAGCAGCGAACAGTTTTGACTGGGCTGAGCGGGAACTGTACTTCCTCAGTGGTAGGGAGGCGAGCAGGCCAGAGGTGGATGAACGCAGTGCCCTTGTTTGGGTGTAGGGCCTGATCAGAGCCTGAAGGTACTGAGGTGCCGTTCCCCTCACAGCTCCGTAGGCAAGCACCATGGTCTTGTAGCGGATGCGAGCTTCAACTGGAAGCCAGTGGAGAGAGCGGAGGAGCGGGGTGACGTGAGAGAACTTGGGAAGGTTGAACACCAGACGGGCTGCGGCGTTCTGGATGAGTTGTAGGGGTTTGATGGCACAGGCAGGGAGCCCAGCCAACAGCGAGTTGCAGTAATCCAGACGGGAGATGACAAGTGCCTGGATTAGGACCTGCGCCGCTTCCTGTGTGAGGCAGGGTCGTACTCTGCGGATGTTGTAGAGCATGAACCTACAGGAACGGGCCACCGCCTTGATGTTAGTTGAGAACGACAGGGTGTTGTCCAGGATCACGCCAAGGTTCTTAGCGCTCTGGGAGGAGGACACAATGGAGTTGTCAACCGTGATGGCGAGATCATGGAACGGGCAGTCCTTCCCCGGGAGGAAGAGCAGCTCCGTCTTGCCGAGGTTCAGCTTGAGGTGGTGATCCGTCATCCACACTGATATGTCTGCCAGACATGCAGAGATGCGATTCGCCACCTGGTCATCAGAAGGGGGAAAGGAGAAGATTAGTTGTGTGTCGTCTGCATAGCAATGATAGGAGAGACCGTGTGAGGTTATGACAGAGCCAAGTGACTTGGTGTATAGCGAGAATAGGAGAGGGCCTAGAACAGAGCCCTGGGGGACACCAGTGGTGAGAGCGCGTGGTGAGGAGACAGATTCTCGCCACGCCACCTGGTAGGAGCGACCTGTCAGGTAGGACGCAATCCAAGCGTGGGCCGCGCCGGAGATGCCCAACTCGGAGAGGGTGGAGAGGAGGATCTGATGGTTCACAGTATCGAAGGCAGCCGATAGGTCTAGAAGGATGAGAGCAGAGGAAAGAGAGTTAGCTTTAGCAGTGCGGAGCGCCTCCGTGATACAGAGAAGAGCAGTCTCAGTTGAGTGACTAGTCTTGAAACCTGACTGATTTGGATCAAGAAGGTCATTCTGAGAGAGATAGCAGGAGAGCTGGCCAAGGACGGCACGTTCAAGAGTTTTGGAGAGAAAAGAAAGAAGGGATACTGGTCTGTAGTTGTTGACATCGGAGGGATCGAGTGTAGGTTTTTTCAGAAGGGGTGCAACTCTCGCTCTCTTGAAGACGGAAGGGACGTAGCCAGCGGTCAGGGATGAGTTGATGAGCGAGGTGAGGTAAGGGAGAAGGTCTCCGGAAATGGTCTGGAGAAGAGAGGAGGGGATAGGGTCAAGCGGGCAGGTTGTTGGGCGGCCGGCCGTCACAAGACGCGAGATTTCATCTGGAGAGAGAGGAGAGAAAGAGGTCAAAGCACAGGGTAGGGCAGTGTGAGCAGAACCAGCGGTGTCGTTTGACTTAGCAAACGAGGATCGGATGTCGTCGACCTTCTTTTCAAAATGGTTGACGAAGTCGTCTGCAGAGAGGGAGGAGGGGGGGGGGAGGGGGAGGAGGATTCAGGAGGGAGGAGAAGGTGGCAAAGAGCTTCCTAGGGTTAGAGGCAGATGCTTGGAATTTAGAGTGGTAGAAAGTGGCTTTAGCAGCAGAGACAGAAGAGGAAAATGTAGAGAGGAGGGAGTGAAAGGATGCCAGGTCCGCAGGGAGGCGAGTTTTCCTCCATTTCCGCTCGGCTGCCCGGAGCCCTGTTCTGTGAGCTCGCAATGAGTCGTCGAGCCACGGAGCGGGAGGGGAGGACCGAGCCGGCCTGGAGGATAGGGGACATAGAGAGTCAAAGGATGCAGAAAGGGAGGAGAGGAGGGTTGAGGAGGCAGAATCAGGAGATAGGTTGGAGAAGGTTTGGGCAGAGGGAAGAGATGATAGGATGGAAGAGGAGAGAGTAGCGGGGGAGAGAGAGCGAAGGTTGGGACGGCGCGATACCATCCGAGTAGGGGCAGTGTGGGAAGTGTTGGATGAGAGCGAGAGGGAAAAGGATACAAGGTAGTGGTCGGAGACTTGGAGGGGAGTTGCAATGAGGTTAGTGGAAGAACAGCATCTAGTAAAGATGAGGTCAAGCGTATTGCCTGCCTTGTGAGTAGGGGGGGAAGGTGAGAGGGTGAGGTCAAAAGAGGAGAGGAGTGGAAAGAAGGAGGCGGAGAGGAATGAGTCAAAGGTAGACATGGGGAGGTTAAAGTCACCCAGAACTGTGAGAGGTGAGCCGTCCTCAGGAAAGGAGCTTATCAAGGCATCAAGCTCATTGATGAACTCTCCAAGGGAACCTGGAGGGCGATAAATGATAAGGATGTTAAGCTTGAAAGGGCTGGTAACTGTGACAGCATGGAATTCAAAGGAGGCGATAGACAGATGGGTAAGGGGAGAAAGAGAGAATGACCACTTGGGAGAGATGAGGATCCCGGTGCCACCACCCCGCTGACCAGAAGCTCTCGGGGTGTGCGAGAACACGTGGGCAGACGAAGAGAGAGCAGTAGGAGTAGCAGTGTTATCTGTGGTGAGCCATGTTTCCGTCAGTGCCAAGAAGTCGAGGGACTGGAGGGACGCATAGGCTGAGATGAGCTCTGCCTTGTTGGCCGCGGATCGGCAGTTCCAGAGGCTACCGGAGACCTGGAACTCCACGTGGGTCGTGCGGGCTGGGACCACCAGGTTAGGGTGGGCGCGGCCACGCGGTGTGAGGCGTTTGTATGGTCTGTGCAGAGAGGAGAGAACAGGGATAGACAGACACATATTTGACAGGCTACAGAAGAGGCTACGCTAAAGCAAAGGAGATTAGAATGACAAGTGGGCTACACGTCTCGAATGTTCAGAAAGTTAAGCTTACGTAGCAAAAAATCAATAAAATTAAAAATCTTATTGACTAAAATGATATAGTACTGCTGGCTGGTGAAGTAGCCTGGCTAGCAGTAGCTGCGTTGTTGAAAGTGAAGCTGGCTAGGTGACCTCGACAGTTTCTCTAAGTTTCTCTAAACTACACAATTATCATGGATTCAAGGACAGCAAAGACAACTAGCTAACACTACGCTAATCAAGTCGTTCCGTTGTAATGTAAGCTTCTACAGTGCTGCTATTCGGTAGAAGTTGGCTAGCTAGCAGTGTTAGCTAGCAGTGTTGGCTAGGTAGGAGGACGGCAGCGCGGCAGGCGAAACTAGCTGGCTAGCTAACCGATAATTACTCAAAGTTACACAATTATCTTAGATACAAAGCTAGCAAAGAAAACTATGTAGCTAGCTAACACTACACAAAACAAGTCGTTCCGTTGTATTGTAATCGTTTCTACAATGCTCTTCGGTGGCAAGCTGGCTAGCTAGCAGTGTTGGCTACGTTGCGTTAATTTCGAACGAAAATAGCTCGCTAGCGAACCTCAATAACGACGCAATTATGTTTGATAAAAGACGGCTATGTAGCTAGCTAAGATCAAACAAATCGAACCGTTGTACTGTAATGAAAATGAAAATCAGACCGTTGTACTATAATGAAATGTAATGAAAAGTTATACTACTATTCGGTAGACGGTGGACGTTTGCTAGCTGCTGGGCAGATAGCAGTGGACAACGAGACGACGAAATACGATAATTACGCAGTTATCTTTGATACACAGACGGCTATGTAGCTAGTTAAGAAGAAATTGCTAAGGTTGGACAAATTAAATCGTTGTACTATAATGAAATGTAATGAAAAGTTATAAAAGTTATACTACCTGCAGAGCGAATGCAGAGCGAATGCAAACGCGACCACTCGCCCCAAACCGGATGTTGACACAGAGAGCCAGTACGCCTGCACGGTCCGGTATTTCCGGCGCCACCTCCCCGCCCCAGCCTAGTACCTACAGTGCCTACATTACGCACTAGGCTACCAGTGCATTTCCAGAGCCCTGTTCCTCCTCCACGCACTCTCCCTGTAGTGCGTGTATCTAGCCCGGTGCCTCCAGTTCCGGTCCCACGCACTAAGCTACCAGTGCGTCTCCAGAGCCCTGAACCCACTGTATCTTCTCCCCCTACTAATCCTGATGTGCTTGTCCTCAGCCCGGTGTCACCAGTGCCGGTACCACGCATCAGGGATAGAGTAGGCTTTGAGAATACAGTGTGCCCTGTTCCTGCTCCCCGCACTAGTAGGAAGGTGCTTATCATTAGCACGGTGCCTCCAGTTCCGGCACCACGCACCAGGTCTACAGTGCGCCATATCCGGCCAGAGCCATCCGTCTCCCCAGCGCCATCTGAGCCATCCGTCTTCCCAGCGCCATCTGAGCCATCCGTCTTCCCAGCGCCATCTGAGCCATCCGTCTCCCCAGCGCCATCTGAGCCATCCGTCTCCCCAGCGCCATCTGAGCCATCCGTCTGCCAGGAGCCTGCAAAGCCGCCCGTCTGCCATGAGCCTGCAAAGCCGCCCGTCTGCCATGAGCCTACAGAGCCGTCAGCCAGACAGGAGCCGCTAGAGCCATCAGCCAGACAGGAGCCGCTAGAGCCGTCAGCCAGACAGGATCTGCCAGAGCCGCCAACCAGACAGGATCTGCCAGAGCCGCCAACCAGACAGGATCTGCCAGAGCCGCCAACCAGACAGGATCTGCCAGAGCCGCCAACCAGACAGGATCTGCCAGAGCCGCCAACCAGACAGGATCTGCCAGAGCCGCCAACCAGACAGGATCTGCCAGAGCCGCCAACCAGACAGGATCTGCCAGAGCCGCCAACCAGACAGGATCTGCCAGAGCCGCCAGCGAGCCATGAGCAGCCAGAGCCGTCAGAGCGCCATGAGCAGCCAGAGCCGTCAAAGAGCCATGAGCGGCCAGAGCCGTCAGTGAGCCATGAGCGGCCAGAGCCGTCAGAGAGCCATGAGCGGCCAGAGCCGTCAGAGCGCCATGAGCGTCGTGAGCCGTCAGCCTGCCATGAGCGTCGAGAGCCGTCAGCCTGCCATGAGCGTCGAGAGCCGTCAGCCTGCCATGAGCGTCGAGAGCCGTCAGCCTGCCATGAGCGTCGAGAGCCGTCAGCCTGCCATGAGCGTCGAGAGCCGTCAGCCTGCCATGAGCGTCGAGAGCCGTCAGCCAGCCATGAGCATCGAGAGTCGTCAGTCAGCCATGAGCTGCCCTTCAGCCTGAAAAGGCTGGATACCCAGAACTGCCCATCAGTCCAGAGCTGTCTCTCTGTCCGGAGCTGCCTTTCAGTCCGGAGTTGCCCCTCTATCCTAATCTCCCTCTCTATCTTCATCTATCTCTATAGTCTTATCTATCCCTCTATCTTGATTTATCTCTCTGTCCTGGTGTTATCCTTATTTAATATATTATTAAGAGAATTGTGTGGGGGAAGAAAGAGGGTGGACATTCTATGTTGGAGGAAGTTAGGATGGATTATGGTGGGGTGGGAACCGCGCCCGGAGCCTGAGCCACCACCGTGGTTAGATGCCCACCCAGACCCTCCCCTAGACTTTGTGCTGGTGCGTCCGGAGTTCGCACCTTGTGGGGGGGGTACTGTCACGTTCCTGACCTGTTTTTGTGTGTTAGTTGGTCAGGACGTGAGGTTGGGTGGGCATTCTATGTTATCTGTTTCTATGTTGGTTTAGGGTTGCCTGGTATGGCTCTCAATTGGAGGCAGGTGTTTGGCGTTCCTCTAATTGAGAGTCATATTTAGGTAGGCGGTTCACAGTGTTTGTTTGTGGGTGGTTGTCTCCTGTGTCTGTGTCTATGTTTGCACCATACGGGACTGTATACGGTTTGTTCATTTCGTTCTTCACGTTGTATGTAAGTTCGTCGTTCAGGTCTGTCTACTTTCGTTTTGTTATTTTGTTAGTTTATAGTGAAGTTCGTGTTTTCGTCTTATCTTTAATAAATCATTATGTCTTCACAATCCGCTGCACCTTGGTTCAATCCCTGCTCCTCCTCTTCTGATGAAGAGGAGGAGGATTATCGTTACAACATGACACCACTAAGGAGGTTGACCTGGTTATTAATTCCTCAGAACATGACTACACTAAGGAGGTTGACCTGGTTATTAATTCCTCAGAACATGACTACACTAAGGAGGTTGACCTGGTTGTTCATTCCTCAGAACATGATTCCACTGAGGAGATTGACCTGGTTGTTCATTCCTCAGAACATGACACCACTAAGGGTTCCCATGGTGATTGATGGCATATCCTGTTGTATGCTGAAAGATGTGTGACTGTGATGTCCAGACAAGTGACAAAAATAAATCTGCAGGGATATATCAATAGCATTGTCCTCATAATTGGTATCTATGCATGTTTTGTAGCATGTTAGTGTTGATTATGCATTTATTCCACATGTTTCTGACATGAAGAGCTGTTTTATAGACTCAGCTGTGTGATGTGTTGTGTTCCCTGAGAGGACTTGGTGTTCCAGCTCGATGTCTATTCATTCCTCAGGTTTCTTATGCTGCATTTCCCTGGCTATAAATGGAATTAGGGGTTTTAGGACATTCTGCCTTAGCAGGCTTACTCCAACCAACTATATTGACCAGGCACCCAGGCCTGTACTGTCCTGTCCATAATGTGTGAAATGAGGAGGAACTACCGGGTGACAGTTGCCCATGTCTCTTTCCCATTATTTACAATTCATCACCAACCTCTGTTTAGTAGGGTAGACCACTGAACAAAGTAACACGGGGTACAAAAGAACAACTAAATATTGTCTGTTACTTTGTTACCCGGTCTCCCCTAACCCATGCCTTGTGATGATCCATGGTGACATTCCATCCATGTCATTCTCTTCTTCCTATATGGGAAAATATTACATGAGAGGGGCCAAGAGTTTTTGCCCATAGTCTGACCAGGAAAACCTCTGGGCCCTAGTTATACCCTTAAACCAGGGCCAAGAGTTGGTAAATTGAATTGGTAATTATTATCTCCAGCTGTAATCAAAAGCAGAGTAACAGCTGAGTAATATAAACAGAGGTTAGGATAGACACAGGAAGTCATCATTCAAAGACATTGATGTGAAAAGCCTTTGTGACACGGACTGTGTTTCCACTCCCAGCAGTTATTTTTTCTCAATGGGACAAACTCCCTCTCTCTCTTGCACGCACGCACGCACGCACGCACGCACGCACACACGCACACACACACACACACACACACACACACACACACACACACACACACACACACACACACACACACACACACACACACCGTGTCGTGCTGGCTCACCAAGGTGATTGTATAAGCCCTAAAGTGGTGACCAATGACTGCTTTATTGAGCTGGCGCTTACGTTGCCATGTGCAATTCACTGGTCTCCGGCTGTGGGGAGAGGGAGCGAGGGGAAGAGGAGGTGAGTTGTTAGAAGAGTAGTCTAGTAAGGGACACTAATAAAGGTGTGTTTGTCCCCTTGCATGCACACACACACGGGGGCACACACACGGGCCACACACATGTTCTTGCACACACCAGCTCCTCATCTCCCTCAGTGTTTCAGGTCTAATGAGCTCAGTCAATCACCAGGCTGCTGGATCTCTTCCTCATGTTCTTCAGTGTTTCAGGTCTAATGAGCTCAGTGAATCACCAGGCTGCTGGATCTCTTCCTCATGTTTTCAGTGTTTCAGGTCTAATGAGCTCAGTGAATCACCAGGCTGCTGGATCTCTTCCTCATGTTTTCAGTGTTTCAGGTTTAATGAGCTCAGTGAATCACCAGGGTCCTAGATCAGACAGCAGCAGGCAAGCATCTGACAGAGCTGGGCCTCACTGGAAACCAGAGCTGGACCTCACTGGAAACCAGAGTTGGTCTATTCCCCCTTATTTGGTTCAGTGCATTAGCCCTCTGGGCAGGACTGGACATCAGCAGGTCAGATTATGTGGAAGAGAGAGACAGGGCTCTCAGGAAAGATGCAGTAACCTGTCATAGCTCCCTCTCCTTTTGCATGGAAAGTGGATTACTTCACAATCTGTAAAATGTGAACACAACTGGACACACCTTCTCATTATCTAGGGATGTGTTCGACACAACAGGGTTACTAGCAAGCTTAGTCATTAGTAGCTAGCTAGATAAGATGGCTAACACGAATCACTAGCTAGCTAGCTGTAGCATGAGTGGAGAGTTGAAGTCATCTGGAGAACCATGTTCCACCTGTAACTTGCCAGTCACTGTCTATTTCTGCTTCTTGTTGCAAGTTACTGATGACCGACTGGGCGTAGCTAGCAACTCCTTGTGCATTAGCTAGACCACTACGTAGCTAGCTACAGTAGCAAATAACATTAGCCATGAGCTGGCTGCTAATCACTTGGCCTGCTGGTGTCACACCCTGGCCGAGAGGGGCTGTGACTGAACTCAATTCAGTAACATAGATAGGACTACACCACCCTAGGTTTACACAAAGAGCATAGGGAGCTGTGAAGAATACTCGTAACATAGGCTACACAGGTTCTCTTAGTTTCGGGTTGAGTGGAAGAACATGGAAGGTGAGAGGCAGGTCACAGTTCAGTTTATTTTATTTCTCCCGTTTATTTCAGTTTCTATAAACCAAGTTATCATTTAGCCATTTGCTTTATCTCAAAAGGAGTGAGCATATAACAAAACAATTGGCACAATCAAACAACAGTTAAATTAAACAAAGACAGCGTTCAGTGTAGGTGAAGGGAAAGCATGCTAACTTTAATTATAAGAGGCGGCAGGTAGCCTAGTGGTTAGAGCGTTGGGCCAGTAACCAAAAGATCGAATCCCTGAGCTGACAAGGTAAAAATCTGTCATGCTACTCCTGAACAAGGCGGGTAACCCCCTGTTCCTAGGCCGTCATTGTAAATAAGAATTTGTTCATAACTGACTTGCCTAGTGAAATTAATAAATACAAAATAATAATAAACTGGGTGGTTCGAGCCCTGAGTGCTGATTGGCTGGGATATATATATGGCCAATATACCACGGCTAAGGGCTCTATACCCCACCCCCTCGGATCTTATTGCTTAACTATAACTCAGGCCATCAAGTCCTTCTCTTAGCAAAACCAAGGCTTCTAAGGGAGCCCTGCTACAGCTTCAAACAAAATGTCAGGCTCCCTTTCAGAATCCAATTAAGAATCTCTGACTCCATCCCTAGAAGCCAGAACAGAGACAAATCCTCATGACAACACATCTGCCCTTCTGTAACGTTCCTGACCTGTTTTATGTTGTTTTTGTATGTGTATATGGTCAGGGCGTGAGTTTTGGGTGGGCAGTCTATGTTTTCTGTTTCTATGTTGGTTTTGGGTTGCCTGGTATGGCTCTTAATTAGAGGCAGGTGTTTTGCGTTTTCCTCTAATTGAGAGTCATATTTAGGTAGGGTGTTCTCACTGTTTGTTTGTGGGTGATTGTCTCCTGTGTCGTCAATGTATGTACCATACGGGACTGTTTGGCTGTTCGTTCGTTTTATGTAGTCTGTTCTTGTCCGTGAGTTTTACGTTTTAGTTATGTAGTTCATGTTCAGGTTTTCGTCTACGTCGTTTTCTTGTTTTGTAAATTTGGAAGTGTTTTGTTTTCGTGTGCCGTCGTGTTAAATAAAGAGATGGCATATTTCCCTAATGCTGCGTATTGGTCCACTGATCCTTCTCTCCTCTCCTCGTCCGAGGATGAGGAGAACGACAGTCCTTACACCTTCCCTCAATTACCCCTCAGGTGCACTGTCACTTTCAAAGAGAATGCCACTAAACTCTTAAATGCCTATTCCTCTGATGAACGTCAATGGGTTGTTTAAAGCCTTTTCATCTGAACAAGTATGACCTAAATAGGATTTCACATTTCCTACTCATGTTTTTTCTGTTCATAACTTTCAGTTGTAATTATTACTCATCTTCGACTAATTACATGTTTCCTGTTGTAATCTGTCTTCTTATCATTAGACCTCTTGTTCCTTTCCTACAGACCACCGCAAACCCACTGGTAGAGACCTTTAAGGGATTAAACAGCTGAAGGGTAATTGGTGTCAAAGGACAGATACCACCTTCCCCTTTAACTAACAGTAACACCTCGGCTCATTAGATGGCTTTCATTCTATTTTTACTTCATTTTCTGACAGCATGGTTTTTTCATAGAGAACCAACACGTAGGGCCTCCACCAATAACTGTACAATGTACTTCTGTAGAGCCTAAACCTTTATTTTAGGAATGTTCAGGTTCAATATGTGTGTCTGTTACTTAATAAAGTGACATATCATATTATACATATAGTATCATATCGTAATATAAACTGTGGAGACAAGCAGTTGCAGATACTCTTCCTGTAGAATCTGGATATGTATGACATCACTTCCTTTCTGTTCCTTGTCGTGTGACCCCAGGTGAGTGAGAACAGCTCCAACAGAAAGCTCCTGGTGTAGACAAGCCAGATATAGAGATTAGAAAATGAACAGCAGAATTAGTTGGTCTTAGAACATAAAGATAGCCAACACATTTTCACCAGAAAAATAAGGACATGCGTTGTCAGTTGTCTTTATCAGTTGTCTTCAATTCAAATTGTGCTGTCCTTATGTTAATCTGACATATTGTTTATCAGGTGAATAAAAATCTGAAGATTTTGTTTTGGTGGGACCATGCCGCATGCTGGTGACAGCAGGAGGCTTTGAGTTGTTTACAACAGTTTCATCTGCCAGATAGCTTTTGAGTGATTTTTGTGTTTTTTTTGGTTGAAAATGTACAGAAACCAAATAGGTTGCCATTTTCAAGATTTAAGATTTATAATAAGCCCATTGGGCCTGAAAGATTGGAAGGTGAAGTTAAATGAAATACTCTGTTGCCTGGCAACAGTAGCTTACTGATGGTCCTGCCTTACATAAGAGCAACAAGTATGATGGGGAATGACAGATGAAGAGCTTTAATAGCTTTCCATTATTTTATCAGTCCCTTTGGCTGAGGGATGTGCTGAGGTGCTGAGGTGTCGAGGGTAGGACAGATGATTCCCTTTGGCTGAGGGATGTGCTGAGGTGCTGAGGTGTCGAGGGTAGGACAGATGATTCCCTTTGGCTGAGGGATGTGCTGAGGTACTGAGGTGTCGAGGGTAGGACAGATGACTCCCTTTGGCTGAGGGATGTGCTGAGGTACTGAGGTGTCGAGGGTAGGACAGATGATTCCCTTTGGCTGTAAGTGCTGAGGTGTCGAGGGTAGGACAGATGATTCCCTTTGGCTGAGGGATGTGCTGAGGTGCTGAGGTGTCGAGGGTAGGACAGATGATTCCCTTTGGCTGTAAGTGCTGAGGTGTCGAGGGTAGGACAGATGATTCCCTTTGGCTGTAAGTGCTGAGGTGTCGAGGGTAAGACAGATGATTCCCTTTGGCTGTAAGTGCTGAGGTGTCGAGGGTAGGACAGATGATTCCCTTTGGCTGTAAGTGCTGAGGCGTCGAGGGTAGGACAGATGATTCCCTTTGGCTGTAAGTGCTGAGGCGTCGAGGGTAGGACAGATGATTCCCTTTGGCTGTAAGTGCTGAGGCGTCGAGGGTAGGACAGATGATTCCCTTTGGCTGTAAGTGCTGAGGCGTCGAGGGTAGGACAGATAATTCCCTTTGGCTGTAAGTGCTGAGGTGTTGAGGGAAGGACAGATGATGAATCCAACAGTGCTGTGTCTGTTACTGACATCTCTTCAGCTTGGTAGAGCACATCATTTGTTGGAAAATGTTCTATGAACAAGTTGGGTACAACACTTTTGTCACATTAGAAAACATAACTGTATAACTGGATATAACATGATTACAGCTGTTAGGGTATAAGACTATTGTTAAAGTTCTCTTTAACAAATAGAAAAATATTACAAACGATCCACTTTTTCTTTATGTCTTCTTTTCAATATTGCACCCACAGTAGTCAGAGACTAAAACAAAAACACCAATGGACTGTGTGTGTGTGTGTGTGTGTGTGTGTGTGTGTGTGTGTGTGTGTGTGTGTGTGTGTGTGTGTGTGTGTGTGTGTGTGTGTGTGTGTGTGTGTGTTTGAGAGGATGCAACCAGGGTGGTCTACTACGAATCTAGCTACATCTATTCATCATTCAGTTACTTTAACATGGCTTCATCATTCAGTTACTGTAACATGGCTTCATCATTCAGTTACTGTAACATGGCTTCATCATTCAGTTACTGTAACATGGCTTCATCCATGTTACAAAGGTGGATATAGATTGATTCTGCTCGAGCCGGGCTTGAAACTGCACGTTCATGTGACACGTGTCTAGTCGAACTCCAAACTGTTCATTGAGACAATGCTGAAACATCCATCCGTGGGTGAGTCAGTGCACCATTACATTTTTTGTAATCCAACAAAATAAATAAACACATTTACTGTGCATGACGTTTCAAATGCACACTGTCATTACTGTCAGGTGTTATATGTATTTGAATATTACTATTTTTAACACACAAGAACATTTTATTAAAACATTTAATCAGTAGTCTTCCTTAAAAATATGATCTGGAGAATGACACACTCTTAGCAAGAGGGTGGGAATCTAATTTGATTGGTCCACAACTCGCTGCTCAAAGACTTAATTCAGAATAAGCAACGTTAGCCAAGAGTTAGCCTGCCCTGTAACAGGTTAATTCTGAAGGATTGGTTGCCATAGAAATGTACCTGTCTAAAAGGTGAGCCACTTTGGTGTCACCGGTTATCCTGAGTTGAACTCCGAGTTGACCAAAGTTAGCTTACTAACTTCCTGATGTACATTCGTTGTACACCCCTCAGCACACACTGAAACAAAGACCTTGGGATTGGCAGTTAATTATGGCAATCGTATAGAGCGGGAAATTAGACACACACACACACACACACACACACACACACACACACACACACACACACACACACACACACACACACACACACACACACACACACACACACACACACACACACACACACACACAATCACAAAGCCAACAAACACACTGTACTTCCTGACTTTATGAAGGGAGAAATTAGATTTAATGATGGGTACTTCCAGTCTCAGGTTAATGGACAGACAGCAGAACACGACACAGAGAAAGAAGTCAAAGGTTACTGTAGAAAGGTATATTCTGAGAGGAGAAGTACACGTGCCTGATCAGAAAGAACATTGCTGATGACTCTCACAGACAGACAGAAATACACACACACACAATTTAATGCTATCTGCACAACTTCAGATACTTGGGCAGCAACCCTAGTCACCACTAGTCATAAGAGTGATGTCATAATGTCAGCTGTTCAGACAGACTGACCACAGCATCAGGAGTAGTGGGACTCCTGTATCTGCCCATCCCTCTGACCAATCAGAGAGGATACAAAGGACAGGGGTCACAGGGGTCCTCTCCCTTCCACCCACCATCTCTGTACCGCCATCTGCCCACTGCTCACCATCGCAGGGGCCTGACTGGTACCAGTTCCCTGGTCCTCTCTAACCTCCACTAGCAGACAGAAACTGGCGCGGCCCCAAACAGATGACACGATAGGAGTTAAGCTATTCTCTGTGAGTCAGACTGGGAGGTCATAGAGGCCAATGGCTGCACAATCTGGCCACACTGAGAACATGTGAGAACTCCTATGCATTTCAGACATGGTAGGGTTGGTTGAACCATTACAAAAACACATTTAGGCAAATGAGATATCAAGAGTAGAAAAAACGACTGAGATTAGCTGATGTTGATCAGCAAAGTGTTTATGAATCCCGCCGAGGATGGTGCCTCTTCCCGTTCGGGCGGCGTTCGGTGGTCGTCTCCGGTCTACTAGTTGCCACCGATCCCCTTTTCTGTTTTCTTTTGAGTTGGTCTAATTTGTTTCACCTGTTGTGTGTTTAGGGTAGGGGGTATTTAAACCCAGTTGGCCCGCCGACTTTTGTGCGTGCTTGTTATTCTGTTTCGTGTTGGTGGTGTTCGTTAGTGGATTTCTTTAATACTTTTTCTTGGATAGTACTTTGACGCGCCCAGTGTTTTGTGTGGCGTCGCCGTTCATGTATTTTATTTCTGGAAGGAATAAATATCCACTTGTTGAAGATTACCCTGCTCTCTGCACCTGACTCTTTCATTCCACCACTGGAACTGTTACACAAAGCCCTAAGGGGAAAGACAAATCAGAGATGCACTACATGAGCAAAAGCATGTGGACACCTGCTTGTCTAACATCTCATTACATGCTCGTCGGATGTGGCAGGGCTTGCAAACTATTACAAACTACAAAGGGAAGCACAGCTGAGAGCTGCCCAGTGACACGAGCCTACCAGACGAGCTAAATAACTTCTATGCTCGCTTCGAGGCAAGTAACACTGAAACATGCATGAGAGCATCAGCTCTTCTGGACGACTGTGTGATCACACTCTCCGCAGCCGAGGTGAGTAAGACCTTAAAACAGGTCAAAATTCACAGGGCCGCAGGGCCAGACGGGTTACCAGGACGTGTACTCAGAGCATGCGCTGACCAACTGGCAAGTGTCTTCAATTATATTTTCAACCTCTCCCTGTTTGAGTCTGTAATACCAATATGTTTCAAGCAGACAACCATAGTCCTTGTGCCCAAGAACACTAAGATAACCTGCCTAAATGACTACCGATAGCACTCACGTCTGTAGCCATGAAATGCTTTGAAAGGCTGGTCATGACTCACATCAACACCATTGTCCCAGAAACCCTAGACCCACTACAATTTGCATACCGCAAGAACAGATCCACAGATGATGCAATCTCTATTGCACTCCACACTGCCCTTTCGCTCCTGGACAAAAGGACCACCTATGTGAGAATGCTATTCATTGACTACAGCTCAGCGTTCAACACCATAGTGCCCTCATCACTAAGCTAAGGACCCTGGGACTAAACACCTCCCTCTGCAACTGGAACCTGGACTTCCTGATGGGCCACTCCCAGGTGGTAAGGGTAGGTAACAACACATCCGCCAAGCTGATCCTCAACATGGGGGCCCGTCAGGGGTGCGTGCTCAGTCCCCTCCTGTACTCCCTGTTCACTCATGACTGCATGGACAGGCACGACTCCAACACCATCATTAAGTTTGCTAATAACACAACAGTGGTAGGCCTGATCACCAAAAACGATTATACAGCCTATAAGGAGGAGGTCAGAGACCTGACCATGTGGTGCAAGGACAACAGCCTTTCCCTCAACGTGATCAAGACAAAGGAAATTATTGTGGACTACAAGAAAAATAGGACCGAGCACCCCCCCATTCTCATCGACGGGGCTGTAGTGGAGCAGATTGAGAGCTTCAAGTTCCTTGGCTTCCACATCACCAACAAACTAACATGTTCCAAGCACACCAAGACAGCCGTGAAGAGGGCACGACAAAAGCTATTCCCCCTCAGGAGACTGAAAAAATTTGGCATGGGTCCTCAGACCCTTAAAATGTTTTACAGCTGCACCATCGAGAGCATCCTGACAGGTTGCATCACTGCCTGGTATGGCAACTGCTCGGCCTCCGACCGCAAGGCACTTCAGAGGGTAGTGCGTACAGCCCAGTACATCACCGGGGCCAAGCTTCCTGCCATCCAGGACCTCTTTACCAGGCGGTGTCAGAGGAAGGCCCTAAAAATTGTCAACGACTCCAGCCTCCCTAGTCATAGACTGTTCTCTCTGCTACCGCATGGCAAGCAGTTTCGGAGAGCCAAGTCTAGGTCCAAGAGGCTTCTAAACAGCTTCTTCCCCCAAGCCATAAGACTTCTGAAGATCTAATAAAATGTCTACCCAGACTATTTGCATTGCCCCCCCTCTTCTACGCTGCTGCTACTCTCTGTTATCTTCTTGCGAATATAGGGGGTGCTGTTTCGACTTAGCATAAATTGGTCTCCAGATTAAACTGTCTAGTACTCAATTCTTGCTCGTACAATATGTATATTATTATTATTATTGGATAGAAAACACTCTCTAGTTTCTATAGCCGTTGGAATTATGTCTCTGAGTGAAACAGAACTCCTTCTACAGCACTTTTCATGACAGGGAGTGAGATTTCAGAAATCTTGGCCCCTGTTCCCAGGTCAGTTGTAATGTCCCTGTGAATGGTATGGGGATACAAACACTGCCTACGTCTTCCTCTAGATGTCAGTAAGTGGTGACAATTTGAATGGAGTCGATTGCGCAATCAGGGCCTGTATAAAAGACCAATGACCGGAAGTACATTTATTTTCGTCTCTGCGCCTGACGCACGATGGACGTCGGACTGGCCTCCTTCCAAGCTGTTGTTTAGCCAGTAATATATCTCCGGTCATGTTTTTACTCGTTATAGGTGTTAAAAACATCATAAGGTAGTTAATTTAAACCGTTTTATAGCAATTTATATCCGTTTAGTGCGATTTTATGGCATTTCTGTGTGACGCACTTCGAGGAGCTGGGCACTTTTCTAGTACATGCTGAACGTTAGTGGCCATTTCGACGGGACAAGAGGACATCTTTTGACCAAAAGACAATTGGACCGGAGAAAGGATTCATTGCCCAAGATTCTGATGGCAGTTCAGCTAATAGTAAGAACTATTTATGATGATAAATCGTTGTTCTGTCGAAAAATGTTAAACGCATATGCCGCCATTTTCTTTGGGGTAGCTTCGCTTTGGCGCACCCTGTATTGAACAGTAAGGATAATAAAAAAAATGTAATTCAGCGATTGCATTAAGAACTAAATTGTCTTTCAATCGCTGTCCACCCTGTATTTTTTAGTCAAGTTTATGAGTATTTATGCATTAGACTAGATCACTGTCCAATATGGCGCCCGACATTTTCTGACCAGCTTGGCTACTTTTCTCATTGTATAACCACGATTTTGGTGGCTAAATATGCACATTTTTGAACAAACTCTATATGTATGTTGTAATATGATGTTACAGGAGTGTCATCTGAAGAATTCTGAGAAGGTTAGTGAAAAAATTAATACATTTTGGTGGTGACAATGCTATCGCTCTTTTTGCCGTGAATCAATGCTGGGGTAATGTTTGCACATGTGGTATGCTAATATAACGATATATTGTGTTTTCTCTGTAAGACACTTAGAAAATCTGAAATATTGTCTGGATTCACAGGATCTGTGTCTTTCAATTAGTGTACGCTGTGTATTTTTAAGAAATGTTTTATGATTAGTAATTAGGTAATACACGTTGCTCTCTGTATTTATTCTAGTCGAGTTGTGATGGCGGGTGCAATTGTAAACTATGATTTCTACCTGAAATATGCACATTTTTCTAACAAAACCTATCCTATACAATAAATATGTTATCAGACTGTCATCTGATGAGGTTTTTTCTTGGTTTTTCTTTTTTCTTTTCTTCTATCTCTTACAGTAACTATTTCCTGTCTAACTGCAGTAGTCATGTTCTAGCTCTTACAGTAACTATTTCCTGTCTAACTGCAGTAGTCATGTTCTAGCTCTTACTGTAACTATTTCCTCTAACTGCAGTAGTCATGTTCTAGCTCTTACAGTAACTATTTCCTCTCTAACTACAGCAGTCATGTTCTATCTCTTATAGTAACTATTTCCTCACTAACTGCAGTAGTCATGTTCTTGCTCTTACAGTAAATATTTCCTCACTAATTGACTCCCCAGGAAACTAGTATGTCTGAGGAAACATATGTCCAAACCAAATGGAAAGATAAGATTGAACTATTCTTGTGTTCTTGCATTCTGTGCTGTGTGATGTGTTTAACCATATTCTATGTGTTGGAGATGTGTATAACCATACTCTATGCGTTGGAGATGTGTATAACCATATTCTATGTGTTGGAGATGTGTATAACCATATTCTATGTGTGGGAGATGTGTATAACCATACTCTATGTGTTGGAGATGTGTATAACCATACTCTATGTGTGGGAGATGTGTATAACCATATTCTATGTGTGGAGGTGTGTATAACCATATTCTATGTGTGGGAGATGTGTATAACCATATTCTATGTGTGGAGATGTGTATAACCATACTCTATGTGTTGGAGATGTGTATAACCATACTCTATGTGTTGGAGATGTGTATAACCATACTCTATGTGTTGGAGATGTGTATAACCATATTCTATGTGTTGGAGATGTGTATAACCATACTCTATGTGTTGGAGATGTGTATAACCATACTCTATGTGTTGGAGATGTGTATAACCATACTCTATGTGTGGGAGATGTGTATAACCATATTCTATGTGTGGGAGATGTGTATAACCATATTCTATGTGTTGGAGATGTGTATAACCATATTCTATGTGTTGGAGATGTGTATAACCATACTCTATGTGTTGGAGATGTGTGTAACCATATTCTATGTGTTGGAGATGTGTATAACCATATTCTATTTGTGGGAGATGTGTATAACCATACTCTACGTGTTGGAGATGTGTATAACCATATTCTATGTGTGGGAGATGTGTATAACCATACACTGTGTGTGGGAGGTGTTTAACCATACTCTATGTGTTGGAGATGTGTATAACCATATTCTATGTGTTGGAGATGTGTATAACCATATTCTATGTGTTGGAGATGTGTATAACCATACTCTATGTGTTGGAGATGTGTATAACCATATTCTATGTGTTGGAGATGTGTATAACCATACTCTATGTGTTGGAGATGTGTATAACCATATTCTATGTGTTGGAGATGTGTATAACCATACTCTATGTGTTGGAGATGTGTATAACCATATTCTATGTGTTGGAGATGTGTATAACCATACTCTATGTGTTGGAGATGTGTATAACCATATTCTATGTGTGGGAGATGTGTATAACCATATTCTATGTGTGGGAGATGTGTATAACCATATTCTATGTGTGGGAGATGTGTATAACCATATTCTATGTGTTGGAGATGCGTATAACCATACTCTATGTGTGGGAGATGTGTATAACCATATTCTATGTGTGGGAGATGTGTATAACCATATTCTATGTGTTGGAGATGTGTATAACCATATTCTATGTGTGGGAGATGTGAAGTCGTCACTCTTAACATTCTAAACAGCTTCCACATCACAAAAATCACAAAGAAGGTGGGTATGAAACTCCACAATAACATAACCAAGATAATATACATTAATTATATACAGAGAAAATTCATGATCATGACAATGCCATCTATTTGAACCAGCATCATTGTGGATGGTAGATATATTTAGGATCCTGTTCAGAATTATGATAAGTGCAGGAAACTTTATTTTGACAAAACATCTTAAATTGATGTCAATGGGAGACTTGTGTGAAAGTACTGCCCATATAACACCAATATATTCAGAATGATGGTGTAGTCCCAGGATCAACCCAGACGTCATTTAGCAGGGCTAGCAGGACACACGGTGTGCAACACCTGTTGGTAATGGCTGTTCCAGGTCCTTGGGTTCCAGGTCAGCAGGCAGACGAGAGAGATTAAGGCCCTGACCTTGTGTTCCTGTGTTCTGCTATCGGCTGACGGAGTGTGAGGTTCCAAGGTCCCAGATACAGAGAATGGCCGACTCCATGCCAACAGGGAGAAGGCTGGAGAGGAAATATCATCATCATCATAGTGCAGGGACACACAACACTCACTTACTGTTGTACACCGAACGAGGAAGAGCTTGGTTTTGTTTGTTTGTAAAGTTTGTTGTTTAAAAGTATATTGGAAAGTTCTTGGTAGCTACCTAGCTTCTTATGTTGGATCCCGCGACACAGTTGGCATCAGTTCTTAGGACTGCTTGTATCTTTCCAGTGATCCTGCCGACCAAGGACGGGTCTGAGGAGCTATTTGGCGTCGCAGCTAGCCTAGCTGCTAGCTAGCTGGACATCAAGCTAGCGAGGTTTCTTGAACGCAGCCCACGACGCGGTTAGCCATTGTGGCTGGGACCGCGAATTGTCCCGGGTTGGTAGCTGTCTAGATCCCTGTTGTTTGTTGTTTAAAATTTTCTCGAGGGACATTCAAGGCGAAACAACATGGTTGTGGACGGAATTGCAGAATCTCCACATGAGACCTGGATGGAGTCTGAGGACAAAGTGAGGGAAATGATTTCTGAGAAATTGAAAATGGAACACAGGACCACAGGAAGATTGAGGTGGACTGGAAAACCCACCACCGGCCCAGGTGATAGGCCCAGGCCGATAGGGGTCAAGTTCCTGAGTTTCATGGACAATGTAACGGTTCTGGAAAGAGCCAGGAACTTGAGAAGAACGTATATTGTTGCCAAGCATTCAACCCTGTGTTAGAACTCTGAGCTTCGGCTGAAAGGGATGTTTGCATTGTCAGAAATGCTATAAGAAGGTAGCTCATCTATGGACAAAAATTAGCAACTGAGAGAGACAAATCAGAACAGTTGCTCCTAAAAACGTATTCAGTCTGAAAGGTAATTTTATGGGAGCTGCAGTCTCTATCTTATCTGACACCTAGATAATGAGCTAGGTCTGACAACCCTAATGCTAACGACCCTGTTAAAAACCTCATCCCCCCTCCACCCACCCACCCCCCTCTTCCTCATACACCTCTACCTCATCCCCTCTCTCTACCTCATCCGCCTTCCTCATGCCCCCCTTTAATTCTCCCTCTTGCTACCTCTCCCCCTCGCTACCTTATCACCCCCCCCCCCCCTCTATCTCATCCCCCCACTACCTCATCCCCCCACTACCACATCCCCCCTCTACCCCCCCCTTCCTAATCCCCCCTTCCTAATCCCCCTCTTCCAAATCCCCATATACCACACTCCCCCTCTCTACCTCATCCCCACTTCCTCATGCCCCCTCTACCTCTCTCCCTCGCTACCTCTCCCTCTCTCTACATCACCCCCCCTCTCTACCTCATTCCCCATCTCTACCTCATTCCCCCTCTCTACCTCATTCCCCCTCTCTACCTCATTCCCCCTCTCTACCTCATTCCCCCTCTGCTCTCTCTTTGGGGTTGTTTCAATATGCTTGGCAGTGGCCTTGCAGGAGGCTTCTATCTGTCCCTGGTCACTCTCTTTCTCTCTCTGCCTGTCTGTGTATCTCTTTTATCCTTGTCTCTACTATCAGACTGTTGGCTGTAGATGACAGACAGCAGACAGACAGATCTGGCCCCACTGACGCTGGGCAGCCTTCTTATATTCTGTATCTAGAGTGTCACCTTGACTTCCCCACACTATCACACTCACCAGTCACATCCATTATGTAACTACTGCATACACATACACACACCAAAGGCCCTGCTTTGATGGATGAGTCCCACTATTTTAGCATAGCTAATCAGGCAGTTGTAGGGATGTGGCCTTCACGATAGCTCTGTATTCCGTTACTGTTGTTGTTGTTGGTGGTGTTGTTGATTGGGGTGGGGTTCATTGTTGAAATGTCAGTCCAAAATCAATCATATTTACTCACACTCACTAGTATAACATTGCCTTCCATCTTTTCCACTGATACAATATTGTACTGCTAATCTACAAAGCATTACATGGACATGCTCCTACCTATCTCGCCGATTTGGTCCTGCCGTACATACCTACACGTACGCTATGGTCACAAAACGCAGGCCTCCTTATTGTCTAAGCAAACAGTTGGAGGTAGGGCTTTCTCCTATAGAGCTCCATTTTTATGGAATGGTCTGCCTATCTGTCACGGTCGTGAAAATAAGAGGACCGAGGTGCAGCGTGGTAAGCGTACATTTTCGTTTATTTAATAAAAATGACGCCGAACAACACAATAAACACTACATAAACAAACCGCGAAGCAAAAGGCTATGTGCCCGAAACAAAGTCAACTTCCCACAAAAACAGGTGGAAAAAAGGGCTACCTAAGTATGGTTCTCAATCAGAGACAACGATAGACAGCTGCCTCTGATTGAGAACCACACCCGGCCAAACACAAAGAAATAGAAAACATAGAAATAAAGATACTAGAATGCCCACCCTAGTCACACCCTGGCCTAACCAAAATAGAGAATAAAAGCCTCTCTATGGCCAGGGCGTGACACTATCCATGTGAGAGATTAAAACTCGGTCTCAACTTTTAAGTCTTTATTGAAGACTCATCTCTTCAGTAGGTTCTATGATTGAGTGTAGACTGGCCCAGGGGTGCAAAGGTGAACGGCAAGGCACTGGAGTGACAAACCGCCCTTGCTGTCTCTGCCTGGTCTGCTCCCCTTTCTCCACTGGGATTCTCTGCCTCTGACCCGATTACGGGGGCTGAGTCACTGGCTTACTAGTGCTCTCCCATGCTGTCCCTAGGAAGCGTGCGTCACGTCGTGCAAGGCTTTTTTGCTGTACTCGACTTGAGTGGGTTGAGTCACTGACGTGATCTTGCTGTCCGGTTTTTCGCCCCCTTGGGCTCGTGTGGTGGGCTAGCTTTGTCTCAGGGTAGTAAATTGGTGGTCTGTTGATATCCCTCTAGTGGTGTGGGGACTGTGCTTTGGCAAAGTGGGTGGGTGTATATCCTGCCTGTTTGGCCCTTTCCGGGGGGTAACGTCAAACAGGGCCACAGTGTTCCTCAACTCCCCTGTCTAAGCCTTCAGTTTCTATGTGCCAGGGGGCTAGGGTCAGTCTGTTCTATCTGGTGAAATTCTTCTGTCTTATCTGGTATCAAGTTTCAACAGTTGCGCCTGCGGCTAAGGAACCCTGACCTGTTCACTGAACGTGCTACCTTGCCCCGGACCTACTGTTTTATGACCCTCTTTCCCCCTCTCCCTCTTCCCTCTCTCTCTCTCTCCCTCCTCTCTCTTTACATTTCTACCGCACCTGCTGTCTCGATCTCTGAAGGCTCGGCTATGAAAACAACTGACATGTATTCCTGAGATGCTGACCTGTTGCACCCTCTACAATCACTGTTATTATTATTTGACCCTGCTGGTCATCAGTGAACTTTTGAACATCTTTGAAGAACGATCTGGCCCTGATAGCCATGTACCATTATAATCTCCACCCGTTCCAGCCAGAAGAGGGCCACCCCTCAGAGTCTGGTTCATCTCTATGGTTTCTTCCTAGGTTCCTGCCATTGCAGAGTTTTTCCTAGCCACCGTGCATCTGCATCTGCATAGCTTGCTGTTTGGGGTTTTCGGCTTGGTTTCTGTAAAACAAAATTCAAAAGGCACTTGTATATCTGAGCTATCTTTTTTGCAGGTGCAAGGTAACAGTTGGATAAGGCTGGGTTTCTGTAAAAGCACTTAGTGACATCTGCTCAAAATACATAAATACCACCATGATCACCAGTCTACCTGTCCTCTTCTAGTGTATTTACAGTCTGTTATCATAGGGTCAACAGACAAACACCACCATGATCACCAGTCTACCTGACCTCTTCTAGTGTATTTACAGTCTGTTATCATAGGGTCAACAGACATAAACACCACCATGATCACCAGTCTACCTGACCTCTTCTAGTGTATTTACAGTCTGTTATCATAGGGTCAACAGACATAAATACCCACTACAGACAGACACTAATAACCTGTCTACCTTTCCTTCCATCTGCGTACACAATCATTCAATCTCCACCATGAATACTTCCTCTTTCTAACCCTCTACTCATCACAGAACATCTATCGTTCTGAAAAAAAACTACTAGTTATCAATTTCCTCTTTTTCCTTTTCTCTCCTTCTCTTTGTATTTCTGTCTGATTATCTTTCCATTATCTCTCTCTTCCTCTTCTCTGTCCTTGTGGAGTGTGATGTGTGTGTGTGTGTGTGTGTGTGTGTGTGTGTGTGTGTGTGTGTGTGTGTGTGTGTGTGTGTGTGTGTGTGTGTGTGTGTGTGCTTGTTTTACTATCCTAGTGGGTACCAACAAATCCCTACAAGGATAGTAAAACAAGGACAATTCTCCCTCCTGTGGACATTTCCCAAATCCCCTGCTATAGCAGGTTGCTATAGAAGCCCACTTAAACTATAGTTACCTGGGTTCTGATTACTGTATGTTCTAAGTCTTCACTTAAAAATGTGTGCTAAGTTGTACTAAGAGATACACTGTCCTGTGTGTGTGTACATGTGTGAGAAGGCATTACCCCTGGACAGTTATTGGGTGTAAAGGCCTGATCCAGACATGTCTCTGGAGTTATGAGAGCTGGACATGTTCACAAAGTGTGTCTTTGGCGTACAGAACACCTTGTCTTATTGGTGGGCTAAAATAATGATGAAAGAACATGTCTTTAATGTAAACGAACAGCACCACAGTATTAGCAGCCAATGAGAAGAGGCTACCTCTGGCGCAGGGACAGAGAGGGGGAGGGAATAGAACATAGAATCCTCTGAGTGTTCTGCAGTAGCACATAGGGATGATGGGAATACATAAGAATTTACACGTAATTTAACTTTACATACGATATAGTGATCACATGGACTGAACATATGTATACACACACGCACCGCACACACACACGCACGCACGCACGCACGCACGCACGCACGCACGCACGCACACACACACACACACACACACACACACACACACACACACACACACACACACACACACACACACACACACTGTGTCCTTGGCGCTGTACCTGTTACACCTCTGCTCTGCACTCCAACCTCAGTGACCCTGTGTCCTGGCATAGTTAGTTGTGTGTGTGTGTGTGTGGCCTAAACGGTGACGAGGGAGACATTACCCAGGTGTAACTCAGTCTCACATCCATTAGTCAGACAGACACGGCTTTACTGGAAATATTCATCTGCATTCATGGATGAACCCCTTAATCAAGCTGGAAGGACAGGAAGGTCACAGACAGACACACACAGATAAAGACACACACAAACACAAACACACACACACACTAGTTTGAAACGGTTGACAATGGGAGTAGATTATCTTTACCAAGGCACCCTTGACTTTTGCTGACGGATGGAAAGAACAGCTGAGAAAATGATAGTGTAACTCAAAGGCCGACTGACTCTCACAGTCAGCGGCCTTCTTTGTATAGCAGATGAACCTCTCTCTCTTTACCTGACCTTTACCACGGACAGGGGACGAACTGGGACCAGAAATCGGCACTGACATTTCCAACACACCGGCCCTTTTCTTTTCCTCAAGGCCCCCACACTGGCCTATTTTGTTCCTAGAGGTATCCATTATAAGCCAAATTATTATTATTTTGCTAAAAACTTCCAATTTAGACTGGTCCACTAGGCTAAAGATGGACCAGCCCATCTGACATTTGCCAGAACAGGCCTCTGGCCGGTCCATCTCTGCCATGTACACAAAGACAATTCATTTTCCTGGCTCAAAGCTTTCTTTCTCAGAACTTATTCTACTGACCAATTTGCACGAATGATCAACATGCCTCAAAGAAAAGCTATTTATTTTAGTGTCGTGGGAAATGGGTTTTTACAATTCCAAGAAGTCGAGAGATTATTAATGGAATATTGCTTTGATAACGTAAAACATTTCACATTATCATACGTCATACTGTACTTTACTGATTAGTATCCAGCCAGGTCTACATGTCAAAACAACAATCAAAACGAACCACACACACACACACACATACACTCACCCATCACACGCACCCACCCATCAAACACACACACACACGCACCCATCCATCACACGCACCCACCCATACACACACACACACCATCACACACACCCCATCACACACACGCACCCATCCATCACACACACACACACACACACACACACACACACACACACACACACACACACACACACACACACACACACACACACACACACACACACACACACACACACACACCAACACACACACACACACACACACCAACACACACACACACCCCTTCACACACACACCCCATCACACACACACACACACACACACACACACACACACACACACACACACACACACACACACACACACACACACACACAATGAAGCGCATAAGAGTACATATATTTTGGGGGTATTAATAGGTATTTGTTTGACCAATCACATCAGGTATTTTCGCATCAGATTGTTTAACAGAGCTGATTTGATACATTTTTACATTTCATTTAGCAGATGCTCTTATCCAGAGCCACTTAAAATAGTGAGTGCATACATTTTTCATACTGGTCCCCCGTGTGAATCAAGTCCCGCTAGCGGGACAATTTCCGGTGAAACTGGAGGGCGCGCAATTCAAATAAATAATCATTAAAATTATGGATATTAAACATTTAGGTACAAAGAAATGAGAAAAAAGGACCCTAGCCTGAAGAAAATAGTGAGTGCATACATTTTTCATACTGGTCCTCCCGTGGAATCAAGCACCGTGCCCTACCAACTGAGCCACACAAGACTATATTAGACCAACTAGTGACAAAAAGATCAGAATTGGGCTGCCTGTCTAAACGCAGCCATATATCACAACTGTCCAATACATATTGTATGTTGAGAGTTACGGAAAGCAGTCTATCACAAGCTGGCTCTGTATTAGTCCTATTACCTGTTTGTCAGGTTACTCCATGGCTCTGAGGCCAGGTCTCATGTCTACCCTAATTAGCTGTTCTGACTGGAAAATAACTCAGCTCTATCGATCCAGGCTGACGCGAGTACACCCCTACCTAAAGCAACCCACTCAGGAGGCGTGTTTGGTGGGTAAGAACCTTTTGAACCCTGGCCCCTCGGTTGCTGGGTAGAACAGTATCGACCAGGATGACACCAGCCGGAAGATGACTTATGTTTGCTGGTAACCGACAGAGAGAAGTGTGTGAAAGAAGCCAGTGGACGATTTAAACGCACTCTGTTCTGTTAGTGTTCCCAGAAGAGGCTAAAACCACAGGTGATTCAGGGGGACTTGGTTTATGTGGTCCATCAATCTTTACAGATAATGCACACCAACTGATTTTGTGGTTATTTCAAAAGGTTTAGATTTACTTCTAAGAAAAGTGTCTGCAATGAACTTTCTGGCTATACATAAATAGAGGGTATTGACGAAAGCATATTACTTTGAAATGCTTCCTCTATCTAGCTCTATCATATCTTTTGCATATACGCGGTTTTGTAAAACAGTCGCGGCCAAAAGTTTTGCGAACGACACAAATATTAATCTTCACAAAGTCTGCTGCCTCAGTTTGTATGATGGCAATTTGCATATACTCCAGAATGTTATGAAGGGTGATTAGATGAATTGCAATTAATTGCAAAGTCCCTCTTTGCCATGCAAATGAACTGAATCCCAAAAAACATTTCCACTGCATTTCAACCCTGCCACAAAAGGACCAGCTGACATCATGTCAGTGATTCTCTCGTTAACCAAAGTGTGAATGTTGATGAGGACAAGGCTGTAGATCACTCCGTCATGCTGATTGAGTTCGAGTAACAGACTGGAAGCTTCAAAAGGAGGGTGGTGCTTGGAATCATTGTTCTTCCTCTGTCAAGGATGGTTAACTGCAAGGAAACACGTGCCATCATCATTGATTTGCACAAAAAGGGCTTCACAGGCAAGGATATTGCTGCCAGTAAGATTGCACCGAAATCAACCATTTATTGGATCATCAGGAACTTCAAGGAGAGTGGTTCAATTGTTGTCAAGAAGACTTCAGGACGCCCAAGAAAGTCCAGCAAGCGCCAGGACCGTCTCCTAAAGTTGATTCAGCTGCGGGATCGGGGCACTACCAGTACAGAGCTTGCTCAGGAATGGCAGGAGCAGGCAGGTGTGAGTGCATCTGCACGCACAGTGAGGCGAAGACTTTTGGAGGATGGCCTGGTGTCAAGAAAGGCAGCAAAGAAGCCACTTCTCTCCACGAAAAACATCAGGAACAGACTGATATTCTGCTAAAGGTACAGAGATTGGACTGCTGAGGACTGGGGTAAAGTCCTTTTCTCTGATGAATCCCCTTTCCGATTGTTTGGGGCATCTGGAAAAAAGCTTGTCCGGAGAAGACAAGGTGAGCGCTACCATCCGTCCTGTGTCATGCCAACAGTAAAGCATCCTGAGACCATTCATATGTGGGGGTGCTTCTCAGCCAAGGGAGTGGGCTCACTCACAATTTTGCCTAAGAACACAGCCATGAATAAAGAATGGTACCAACACATCCTCCGAGAGCAACTTCTCCCAACCATCCAGGAACAGTTTGGTGACGAACAATGCCTTTTCCAGCATGATGGAGCACTTTGCCATAAGGCAAAGTGATAACTAAGTGGCTCGGAGAACAAAACATTGATATTTTGGGTCCATGGTCAGGAAACTCCCCAGACCTTAATCCCATTGAGAACTTGTGGTCAATCCTCAAGAGGCGAGTGGACAAACAAAACCCCACAAATTCTGACAAACTCCAAGCATTGATTATGCAAGAATGGGCTGCCATCAGTCAGAATGTGGGCCAGAAGTTAATTGACAGCATGCCAGGGCGGATTGCAGAGGTCTTGAAAAAGAAGGGTCAACACTGTAAATATTGACTCTTTGCATCAACTTCATGTAATTGTCAATAAAAGCCTTTGACACTTATGAAATGCTTGTAATTATACTTCAGCATTCCATAGTAACATCTGAAAAAAATATCTAAAGACACTGAAGCAGCAAACTTTGTGGAAATTAATATTTGTGTCATTCTCAAAACTTTTGGCCATGACTGTACATAGTCCACGCAGTTTTCTGACAGACATGAGTTTTTAGTTAAAGACCTGCAGACAGCATACCTCCTCCTAAACTTGATTTAAAACATGACGAAAACATGTTCGTCAGAAACTTTATTTTGGTTAGTGCTTAATATATAATCGATATCATGGAGCTAATCAACAGTAGGCTTGACTTCATTGACTAATAGTTGTCGGCATGTATTGATTAGTCAAAACATCCCGCTGGTTAGTGAAAACACCCAGCTGCTTAGTCAAAACATTGTTTAGTGAAAACACCATGCTGCTTAGTCAAAACATTGTTTAACCTGTTGAGGACAGAGGGCGCTGTTTTCACTTTGGAGGAAAATTGTGCCCAATTTAAACGGCCTCGTACTCAATTCTTGCTCGTACAATATGCATATTATTATTACAATTGAATAGAAAACACTCTCTAGTTTCTAAAACCGTGAATTATATCTGTGAGTAAAACAGAACTCATTTGGCACAAACTTCCTGACCAGGAAGTGGAAAATCTGAAATCGATACTCTGTTCTAGGTCCTACCTATAAATGGGCATGATACGTATTAGTATACATGCACGTCATACACCTTCCCCTAGATGTCAAGAGGCAGTGAGAGAAGAAATGAGGTGTTTATCTTGGTCTGAGATGGAATAAATCGTCTTGGAATGGCGTGTCACCCATTTCCTGTTTTCTGGAAAGCACGAGGTTGGACCTGGAATTGCCTTCTGAAAAGCTTTCGTTATTGGCGACTACTATCTCCGGCTTTGATTTTATTTGATACATGTGACAATATCATCGTAAAGTATGTTTTTTCAATATAGTTTTATTGGACTATTGAAATTTATTCGGGACGTTAGGCTTGTTGCGTTGTGTGCCTTTGTTCAGGAAGGAGAGCTTCGAGCCACTTGGCTAGTGCGCTTGCTAATTCAAGAGGGAAAAAGGACGTTCTAAATCCAAACAACGATTGTTCTTGACAAAGGACCTGTTGTACAACATTCTGATGAAAGATCAGCAAAAGTAGGACCCATTTTATGATGCTATTTCATATATCTGTCGAACTGTGTACTATTAGTTTTGCGCCCAGGTTTTGGGCACTGGCTCGCCATAACTAAGCCTTATGTCGTAATGAAGTTATTTTTAGAATTGCATTAATTCTGCCGGAACGCCAGAGCAGTACAGGTTAATGAAAACACCATGCTGCTTATTCATAACATTGTTCAATGAAAACACCATGCTGCTTAGTCAAAACATTGTTTAGTGAAAACACCATGCTGCTTAGTCAAAACATTGTTTAGTGAAAACACCATGCTGCTTAGTCAAAACATTGTTTAGTGAAAACACCATGCTGCTTAGTCAAAACATTGTTTAATGAAAACACCATGCTGCTTAGTCAAAACATTGTTTAATGAAAACACCATGCTGCTTAGTCAAAACATTGTTTAGTGAAAACACCATGCTGCTTAGTCAAAACATTGTTTAGTGAAAACACCATGCTGCTTAGTCAAAACATTGTTTAAAGAAAACACCATGCAGCTTAGTCAAAGCATTGTTTAGTGAAAACACCATGCTGCTTAGTCAAAACATTGTTTAGTGAAAAGCCCATGCTGCTTAGTCAAAACATTGTTTAGTGAAAACACCAAGCTGCTTAGTCAAAACATTGTTTAGTGAAAAGCCCCAGCTGCAGCCTGACTGAACCCTGAACAGTCAGCACCCCAGCCTCAGCATCACTCTGACTGTCTGTGAAACCTGACACCTGTGTAGCGGCTCTGAGGTGCATAATGACTCATTCAGTAGTTCACCTGCCTCCTGCTCCCTCTCACACGCAACAGTCCCAGCTCTCACGTCATCCACACCCCCAGCCTGACTGAGGCTGGGATTCAATTGACACCCTGTTCTCTATGTCAGGGGTGACCAACCTTAGCCTGGTCCTGGATCTGTTTGTGCTGTCGTCCAACTCCTGTGGTCATGACAGGGTTGGTTACACAGCTCCAACACATCTGGGACCAGGCTAGGTCAACTCTCCTTCTGGAAAGCAACTAATGATGCGTTCATAACAAAGTGGGAAGATGTAAATTACCAGTTGTGAAGTCATAAATAAATACCAGTTGGCTGCATTCATGTGCTTTGAACTCATTGAGAAACACTCTTAAACAAATTAGTGTGCAAAAAACATATTAGATTGCTTTTTTTAATCAATAATATTTATAATTGTTATGAAGGTAATTTCCTTAGTAGAAGTCAGAAGTGGGGGCTCAGGGATGAAGAGTCTCAGAGTCGTATGTGGTAAATACCGCCTTCCCACTTGGTTATGAATGCAGGGTGCAAGCTTCTGCTCCAACCTCATTGTAACACAGCTGATTCATCTACTAGTAATCAAGGTCTTGGTCAGAAGCTAACTAGTAGAATCACGTGCGCTAGATTAGGGTCAGAGGAGGGGAGGTTATAATTTGTATTAACTGGTCTAGGATTAACATAAATTCCCCCTCAAACCTCTTCATAAATGATGTGTCACACTAACTGTGACTTGGGTCCCGTGTGGCTCAGTCGGTAGAGCAGGGTGTCTCCAGGGTTGGGGATTCGATTCCCACGGGGGACCAGTACGAAAAACCAAAAGTATGAAAATGTATCCGCTCCTCTGGATAGAATTGGCTTCTAAATGAATGTAATGTAAAATGCTAGCGTCTATATTGGTATATTGTTGTTGTACTGGCCAAAAGTAATATGTTGTATAAGGAATTGGATGTCTATTTGGGTACTTTGTGAGCCACACGTGTCGACCCACATCACTCATTCTTTGTTGCTCTGATGAACTGTCCATCAGTGGGTCAGTCATTCTGTGTGTCAGTCAACCAGCTGCAGCCCTCACTGTATTGAGTTGTTTCTTCGCCACTCTTCCATTGAGGGGGTCAGAATTGCCAATCTTTTGAATCAATACACAGTAATTGACAGGCAGCCTCTCATGTTAGCAGCACATGTCTTACCAGAGGGTCCACGTGAGGTCCTGAACCAGTGATGTCCGAGACGCCATCATGTTTGAAATCACGTTTTTGGTCCAAACCGCTCCACATGATGGGAATCATGAAGTACAGGTGAGTGTCAGTGGTCAGTGACTTCCTTGTCTCAGCCTGGAGGAAGTGAATTAGTAGTCACACCACTGAGGAGGTGTTGTGAAGCAAACGTGTGATCTCTGTAATTATGTGTGAAGTAATTACGGTGATGAGTCATGATGTCACTCTTCTACTCCCTTCTCTTTTGCATGTGTTTCTCTCCAAGATAATTGGTGAGGCGACGTGTGAAGATGAGTCCTTTGTGACCATTACCATATTCCTTGCATCATACAGGTTTGTGTCAACTGCGCTGAATCAGAGGTGAGGTAAAATGGCATAACAATTTACCTCTTCTCTTTTTCATAGCTCTCCATCGTATTAACTGGTCAGAGTGAGGTGGGACTATTTCTGTATTTCTCACATCATCCAGGTATGTGTCAAGTACATTGAATAAGTGATAAGGTTAAATTACACCTTTAAAGGCTCACTTATTAATTTAGATATCAACAACATGGCAGCCAGTTGTTGATAAACTCATGGTATTTATAAGTGACATTCTCCAAGGATCAATGGGTGTCATTATATCAAATGATCAAAAGTGGCTATAAATATCACAGAGCGGGTCTTTAAATTAGAGATGAGCTCAAATTACGAAACACCATTAAAACCCCAGTAGCCTGTCTATCTGTCCCAGAAGCTGCTGTTTTAATAGGGCACATCTCCCCCGCTGCTCTGCCTCAACCTTTGGCTGTTGCGTCATCAACTTTGATGATATTTTTTATTAACAGGCTTATGATTAAGATAAATTCACTTTCAAACCTCTTCAGAAAGGATGTGTCATGCTTTGTGTAACATGGCAAGTCATAAACAAGGTTGGTAACTGTGTCTAGTTAAATACATTTTAAATAAATAAATAAATATATATAAGAAACCTGTTTCATACATTTCTAAAGGAGGTAGTACTGATTCCATACTGGTGTGTTAAGATCCCATACTGGTGTGTTAAGACCCCATACTGGTGTGTTAAGATCCCATACTGGTGTGTTAAGATCCCATACTGGTGTGTTAAGACCCCATACTGGTGTGTTAAGATCCGATACTGGTGTGTTAAGACCCCATACTGGTGTGTTAAGATCCCATACTGGTGTGTTAAGATCCGATACTGGTGTGTTAAGACCCCATACTGGTGTGTTAAGACCCCATACTGGTGTGTTAAGACCCCATACTGGTGTGTTAAGACCCCATACTGGTGTGTTAAGACCCCATACGGGTGTGTTAAGACCCCATACTGGTGTGTTAAGACCCCATACTGGTGTGTTAAGATCCCATACGGGTGTGTTAAGACCCCATACTGGTGTGTTAAGACCCCATCCTGGTGTGTTAAGACCCCATACTGGTGTGTTAAGACCCCATACTGGTGTGTTAAGATCCCATACTGGTGTGTTAAGATCCGATACTGGTGTGTTAAGACCCCATACTGGTGTGTTAAGACCCCATACTGGTGTGTTAAGATCTCATACTGGTGTGTTAAGACCCCATACTGGTGTGTTAAGACCCTATACTGGTGTGTTAAGACCCCATACTGGTGTGAACTGGCCTAGTTCAAACACTGGCTAGAGCAGAGGGGTATACCATGAAGCAGGTTTGAGGAGTTAGCGAAGGTAAATGTGTTCAACTCTGTGTTCAACTAGGTATAACCAGTAATAGGAAGGTCGCTCACCTTTTAGCAGGTATATTTCTATGGACCCAATCCTTCAGAACTAACCTGCTCCATGGCAGCCTGACCAACGGCCAACTCCACTTACCCTGAATAAAATGACTGAGCCACGAGTTGAGGACCAATGAAATCCCTTTCATTTGAGGAAGACGACTGATTAAATATTTTATTAATCAAATGTTTTTTGTCTGTTAAAAAATGGTAATGTTGAAATATTTCACATTACATATTTAGCAATAACAATGCTTTTTAAACTTCACACAATGTAATGCTTTTGTAGGACTTGAAAAAAAATAATAACATCAATCTATTTCTGCTCTTTGACATGTGCTCTGGAGGTAACAGCACATGACAACAAAGTCACACCATATCCACAGAGGTCCTGACTGTGTTATTGTACAGTATATATACCGTCTCTTCTCCACCACAGTAACTACACAATCTCTGCTCCACCATAGTATCTATACCATCTCTGCTACACCACAGTATCTATACCATCTCTGCACCACCATAGTATCTATACCATCTCTGCACCACCATAGTATCTATACCATCTCTGCTCCACCATAGTATCTATACCATCTCTGCACCACCATAGTATCTATACCATCTCTGCTCCACCATAGTATCTATACCATCTCTGCTCCACCATGGTATCTATACCATCTCTGCTCCACCATGGTATCTATACCATCTCTGGTCCACCACAGTATCTAGACCATCTCTGCTCCTCCACAGTATCTACACCATCTCTGCTACAACACAGTATCTTTACCATCTCTGCTACAACATAGTATCTATTCCATCTCTGCTACAACACAGTATATATACATCTCTGCTACAACACAGTATATGTACCATCTCTGCTACAACATAGTATCAATACCATCTCTGCTAGAACATGGTACAGTAATCCCTCGTTTATCGCGGGGGTTACGTTCCGAAAATGACCCGCGATAAGTGAAATCCGCGAAATAGAAAACTTTTTTTTTTTTACAATTAGCAACTATTACATGTATACAAATACAGTGACTCACGTGTAGGCCGTTTCACTGCTCTTCAGAGCGTTTCGTCGACATTATGGGTTTAGGAGATGTTCGAAATTACAAGATAATTTGGCCAACTTAATGTAAATTTGCCAAGCTGTTTTATGTACGTACACATAACTGCACGAGACGACAAAATGATAGCACAATTCGTAGCATGTTTTGATACAAGAAGCGGGAGTGAGTTTTTAGCGAATCAGAATGCAGAGCACAATGCACCAAAAAAAAAAAAAATGCATTATGAAAATCCGCGAAATAGCGAATCCGCGATAAGTGAACCGCGAAGTGGCGAGGGATCACTGTATCTATACCATCTCTGCTAAAACATGGTATCTATACCATCTCTGCTACAACATAGTATCTATACCATCTCTGCTACAACACAGTATATGTACCATCTCTGCTACAACATGGTATCTATACCATCTCTGCTACAACATGGTATCTATACCATCTCTGCTAAAACATGGTATCTATACCATCTCTGCTAAAACACAGTATTGTCATGACGTTGCCTGCTTGGGTACTGCAAACCCCATCCCCCTCTCCCTGCCTCTCCCTTTCCTACCACAACCCATGCGGTGATCACAGAGAGATGTCGTAAATTCCTGAGAATCTCCCCACAAACAGTATTAGACAGAGGGTAAACTTTCAGGACAAAGGAATTCTCTTCCACCTCACAGAACTTGAGGTACGAACATATTTCATATTCCTGCAAAAGTATAAAGATCGGTGGAAGAGTCCAGCTATTAACATGTCCATTTGTCCCCATGTGAGAAACTCAGGAGAGACTGTGGGACCACATTACCATACCGCTGTGTATATAATAACCTCAGATATGAGGTTTACATCTGTTTGTTGTATAAAATGAATGAGTGAGTATGATACTGTTTGTATAATTGTGTAATATGATTTTGGACTGTTTAATTAAGAAAAATACAAAATACCTTTTTGATTTGAACTAAATCCAAGGACCGCCCTGAGCCCAGTATGGGTCAGAGACCATGGGACCACCCCTCTCTGCTATCTGAATAAAAGCCAACTCTTAAGAAATTACCATTAAGACCATGTTTCTCTCAATCACGAGAGGACAAAGGTTGCTGACCAGCTTACCTTGATAACGAGAGGGCCAAGGTTTGAGACCAGACTGCTGAATCTTTTAACCATCCCACGTGGTTAAAACTCTTATACGAATCATAACAAGTCTTTGATATTGACTTCTAGTCTGCAGCTAGGAATTCGGTATCATTGAACGCGAAGAAAGACAACCGCCGAAACATCCATTCTATAACGAATGTCACTCTGAACTCTCCACAATAACTCCAACAAAAACAAACTTCTCTCCAACGATCAAGACGACACACACACTGAACGTAACTATATATATATATTGATTGCAATTGTTCCCGAATGAGTGAGCGTTCATGTGTAAGGATTAGCATGTCAATTGTTATAGTTATGGACTCTGTAGTGAATTATTAGTCGAACGCAACTTTCCCTTTGTCTAACAGCCGCCATGCCGGTTTAGCCCACTAGGGCATATTTTCTCCTTTCATTTCATGTAACTATTTTAAGTTTGTTTGTTTGTTTATGCATTTCTGTGAATTAATTAGTTAGTAATAAATAAATGATTTAAGACAATTGATGTATGGATGACTCATAGTGGAGACTGGGTTCGTGCAGATCAACGATTTACGACGTTTGGAATGAGACTGACGTGAGAAAGAGTAAATAAATCATTAATTAGAAGACTATTGATCAGATATGAAAATATCTGAAAGGTTATATTGGGAAATTATAACTTTGTAATCTAATAACTTTCCCTGATGCCCTCGAATTCATAGTTAATTAATTACGTTATTACTCAAGTGACCGCGTAATCCCTAATTACAGGAATCTATGATAAAAACTATAAGTCTTCAATTTAACGATAGCAAAGACACGACAGTATATATACATCTCTGCTACAACACAGAATCTATACCATCTCTGCTACAACACAGTATCTGTACCATCTCTGCTACAACACAGTATCTATACAATCTCTTCTCCACCACAGTATCTACACCATCTCTGCTACAACACAGTATATGTACCATCTCAGCTCCACCACAGTATATGTACCATCTCAGCTCCACCACAGTATATATAACATCTCTGCTACAACTCAGTATCTGAACCATCTCTACTACAACTCAGTATCTGAACCATCTCTGGTACAACTCAGTATCTATACCATCTCTGCTACAACACAGTATCTGTACCATCTCTGCCACAACACAGTATCTATACCATCTCTGCTACAACACAGTATCTATACCATCTCTGCTACAACACAGTATCTATACCATCTCTGCCACAACACAGTATCTATACCATCTCTGCTACAACACAGTTGCTATACCATCTCTGCCACAACTCAGTATCTGAACCATCTCTGCTAAAACTCAGTATCTGAACCATCTCTGGTACAACTCAGTATCTATACCATTTCTTCTCCATCACAGTATCTATACCATCTCTGCTACAACACAGTATCTATACCATCTCTGCCACAACACAGTATCTATACCATCTCTGCTACAACAACATATCTGTACCATCTCTGCTCCACCACAGTATCAATACCATCTCTGCTACAACAGAGTATCTTTAACATCTCTGCTACAACACAATATCTGTACCATCTCTGCTACAGCACAGTATCGATACGATCTCTGCTGCAACTCAGTGTGTGTACAATCTCTGCTACAACACAGTATCTATACCATTTCTTCTCCACCACCACCACCAGACCAACAGATCAACAGCCAGACCAACATATCAACAGCCAGGCGAACAGATCAACAGACAGACCAACAGATCAACAGCCAGACCAACAGATCAACAGCCAGACAAACAGATCAACAACCAGACCAACAAGATCAACAGCCAGACTAACAGATCAAAAGCCAGACCAACAGATCAACAGCCAGACCAACAGATCAACAGCCAGACCAACAGATCAACAGCCAGACCAACAGATCAACAGCCAGACCAACAGATCAACAGCTAGACCAACAGATCAACAGCTAGACCAACAGATCAACAGCCACAGATCCCATCTCACTCTGCCATGTTGGTCCTTTTTTTGTCCCTGATGATGGTTTAATGATCAACAGAAATCTTAATTGTTTCCCTTTTCGTTATATATTTTTGCATCTGAGCCTCCATTTTGGATTTCTTCCATCTTTTTGACAGTGTGTGGCTATATATCTTTTCCATTATCCTGTGTTTGAGACCTACGCACTTCTGACTGGCAGTAGTTTAAAATAAGCACTATAAAAGAGTGTAGATAGCTACCCATCGTTTATTGGTCCTTTTTGTGTGGAAAGAGTGCTTGACACGTTGACACTGTGTACTCATCAACCACAGCACCAATCACACTCACGTGTTCTGCCTGGACACACAGGGGTTTATGACAACAACACTACAAACACATATGCACTCCCTAGTGTGTAGGGAACATACAGTATAAGGAACATGCTGTTACGTCTCGTTATCTGTCACATAACTGTCTTGGACTCTCATGTTTATTAATGCATCAGATTTGTTTATCATGGTAAGGAACAATTACAGTGGACAAGGTGGTCTGCTGAGCCCCAATGGGAACACATCAGCAAGGACGGTTGGTTGTTGATCTAGTGTGTGTGTGTGTGTGTGTGTGTGTGTGTGTGTGTGTGTGTGTGTGTGTGTGTGTGTGTGTGTGTGTGTGTGTGTGTTGTTTGCTTGAATAGAGACAGATACTAATAACACTTTGGCACATTCAATAAACAAACACCTGATGCGTTACAGCGTGTACTGTGTGACAAGCGTATTACAGTCACTCGCTGTCAAACTATGCCCCCTCTTGGAACAGGAGAATAACTGCATGCTACCGGTCCAACCTGGTGATTGGTTTTCAGTCAATCACACTTTTAAGTCTTCCTGATGATACAGTATATTGAACATTTTGAAATATATTCTCTTACACAAATATGTAAAAAGTTGAATCCTGATTTTTTTATTTAGCCTGATTACACATTATCCTCACCCTAAGGTGCTTTGAAGGCCATAAAACAATTCAATGTTATATTACAATGTTCTTGCTAGAACATAGTGTATTTCATAGATGGAAAACATTGCTTACCGTTCTCAGAACCACAATATAGTGAGTAGGAGTGAGCAATGACTTCTCATGTGACTACAGCACTTGCAGGAGCCATACTCAAACGTTTGAAGCTTGAATTATAGTAAACTAGACTACAGGTGCCATATGAAAGCATTCATGAATCCTTTTATAGAGAGCTATGAATATTATGTCATGGTTATGAACAACAGAATAATATGTTATAACGCTTGTTGTATGGCTGCCATAAATGAGAGTCAAGCAGGTTGTCATATGCTCTTATGTCAACTGTTGCTATAACACATGCTGCATGATGACCTATGTCATGTGCTTGGGCAATTCACAACTTATAGTTGTTCACAACTTCCTAATCAGTTCCTTGATGGAAGGTTCACATGACTGGTTTCCTTGGAGTTCAACTTCGGTGTGTCACAGTTAAAGTAGATACAGAGTGGAGCTATGAGCACAAGGCTGCTGTCTTCAGGGGAATGCCCGATGAGGAGGCAGGGTGATGGAACCTGGAAGGATGCTGTCTTCAGGGGAATGCCCGATGAGGAGGCAGGGTGATGGAACCTGGAAGGATGCTGTCTTCAGGGGAATGCCCGATGAGGAGGCAGGGTGATGGAACCTGGAAGGATGCTGTCTTCAGGGGAATGCCCGATGAGGAGGCAGGGTGATGGAACCTGGAAGGATGCTGTCTTCAGGGGAATGCCCGATGAGGAGGCAGGGTGATGGAACCTGGAAGGATGCTGTCTTCAGGGGAATGCCCGATGAGGAGGCAGGGTGATGGAACCTGGAAGGTTGCTGTCTTCAGGGGAATGCCCGATGAGGAGGCAGGGTGATGGAACCTGGAAGGATGCTGTCTTCAGGGGAATGCCCGATGAGGAGGCAGGGTGATGGAACCTGGAAGGATGCTGTCTTCAGGGGAATGCCCGATGAGGAGGCAGGGTGATGGAACCTGGAAGGATGCTGTCTTCAGGGGAATGCCCGATGAGGAGGCAGGGTGATGGAACCTGGAAGGATGCTGTCTTCAGGGGAATGCCCGATGAGGAGGCAGGGTGATGGAACCTGGAAGGATGCTGTCTTCAGGGGAATGCCCGATGAGGAGGCAGGGTGATGGAACCTGGAAGGATGCTGTCTTCAGGGGAATGCCCGATGAGGAGGCAGGGTGATGGAACCTGGAAGGATGCTGTCTTCAGGGGAATGCCCGATGAGGAGGCAGGGTGATGGACGCTGGAAGGCTGCTGTCTTCAGGGGAATGCCCGATGAAGAGGCAGGGTGATGGAACCTGGAAGGATGCTGTCTTCAGGGGAATGCCCGATGAGGAGGCAGGGTGATGGAACCTGGAAGGATGCTGTCTTCAGGGGAATGCCCGATGAGGAGGCAGGGTGATGGAACCTGGAAGGATGCTGTCTTCAGGGGAATGCCCGATGAGGAGGCAGGGTGATGGAACCTGGAAGGATGCTGTCTTCAGGGGAATGCCCGATGAGGAGGCAGGGTGATGGAACCTGGAAGGATGCTGTCTTCAGGGGAATGCCCGATGAGGAGGCAGGGTGATGGAACCTGGAAGGATGCTGTCTTCAGGGGAATGCCCGATGAGGAGGCAGGGTGATGGAACCTGGAAGGATGCTGTCTTCAGGGGAATGCCCGATGAGGAGGCAGGGTGATGGAACCTGGAAGGATGCTGTCTTCAGGGGAATGCCCGATGAGGAGGCAGGGTGATGGAACCTGGAAGGATGCTGTCTTCAGGGGAATGCCCGATGAGGAGGCAGGGTGATGGAACCTGGAAGGATGCTGTCTTCAGGGGAATGCCCGATGAGGAGGCAGGGTGATGGAACCTGGAAGGATGCTGTCTTCAGGGGAATGCCCGATGAGGAGGCAGGGTGATGGAACCTGGAAGGATGCTGTCTTCAGGGGAATGCCCGATGAGGAGGCAGGGTGATGGAACCTGGAAGGATGCTGTCTTCAGGGGAATGCCCGATGAGGAGGCAGGGTGATGGAACCTGGAAGGATGCTGTCTTCAGGGGAATGCCCGATGAGGAGGCAGGGTGATGGAACCTGGAAGGATGCTGTCTTCAGGGGAATGCCCGATGAGGAGGCAGGGTGATGGAACCTGGAAGTTGGCAAGAGAAGGGGGTTTGTGGAGCTCATCGCAAGGATGCTGGAGGCACTTCCTGCAAGCTGCCCTGGAACATGTAACAGAAGGCTCAGATAGAAATATACTATTTGGAACAGATATGATTCTTTGTCATGAAGAAAAGGGAATCATGTCAGCTCTATACGAGACATATCTATCTGCAGTGTTCACAACATCGTACCCTCCTAAATGGATCCAGGTGCTCGACTGTTCTTTAAATACAAAAGCATTTTTACAATAGCATTTTTACCATACAGATGCTACTCAAAGCATTATTAACGATTATTTAGAAGGTGTAAAATAACATTGTGTGTGCTGGAGTCTGGCCTAGTGCTTAACCCTCCCAACCGTATATACAACACACCCTTGGAACCGGTGTTCGAGCCTGTCTCGGACACTTTTCTGTTCGTGTCCCTCTACTTTCGGATACGACTTTTACACATTTCCACTACTCTTCCAAAAAATATGAAAATATTGAAGGTAGATTGGACCTCTGATCGAAAATGATTGTAATCCTTTGTTCCCTTTAGAGACATGGTTCTGAGGAATGTTACTGTCCAGGAAAGAAGAACGTGTAAACGTGTAAATAACCCCATTGTCTTTTTTATACTGTTCTTACATAAATACTGGTGGTAAGGTGCTTAGTGCAAGCTTCAACGGAAAGTAGGCAAAGAAATATGACACAACCCCATAAATCCATGGCGGCCATTATTTGAGCGGAAGCGAGAGAAAACACTCTCCGACTTCGAATTGAAATGTTGCCTGACTACAATATTTTATCTTTGTACGTTAAAAAAACATGCTGTGTTCATTTTGGCATAGTTACCAGCATACAATACCCACTATAGTATGCGTAGCCAGATAGCCACGAAGAATTATTAGCTATTTACCATACGAAGAATTGATATCCATCTTGGATAACATTGGTTTTATGTCATTTTTGTCTGTTATACTATATGGTTAGCAATATTATTACAAAATCAAACAGAATGTTATTGGTCGCATACAAATATTTAGCAGATGTTATTGTAGGTGTAGCGAAATGCTTGTGTTCCTAGCTCCAACAGTGCAGCAATATCTAACCATTCACAACAATACACACAAATCTTAAAATAAAATAATTGAATTAAGAAATATCTAAATATTAGGACGAGTAATGTCAGAGAACGGAGTCTGGAATATATATATGTGTGATATGATGTATAGACACTATGAAAAGTATGTGCATAGACTATTTATTATATCTGTAGAATACGTAGGATGGAGAAGTACATGTACAGCAATAGTTGAATAGAATGAAATTGTCTAAAATACAGTATATACAGTTGAAGTTGGAAGTTTACTTCAGCTTTTATTTCATTTTATTTCAGCTTTTATTTCTTTCATCACATTCCCAGTGGGTTAGAAGTGTGCATACACTCAATTAGTATTTGGTAGCATTGCCTTTAAATTGTTTAACCTCTTTGGGCTCAAGGGGCAGTATTGAGTAGCCAGGTAAAAGGTGCCCATTTCAAAAAGGCCTCGTACTCAATTCTTGCTCGTACAATATGCATATTATTATTACTATTGGATAGAAAACACTCTCTAGTTTCTAAAACCGTTTGAATTATATCTGTGGGTGAAACAGAACTCGACTTAGAGCAATTTTCCTATGTGTATGTAATAATGCAGAATTTTACTGGCTGTTCTGAGACCTGTGTATTAATTTGCCTGTCCTCTATTGGTTGAGATGCACTGCATACGCCTTCCCCTGGTTGTTAGCGAATAGGGAGACTTGAAATGGAGTTTCTACGCAGTTCAGAAAGTCTATAAATTGGTTGGAATCGAGGTGTCCACCCTTTTGGATCCTCGCGCTGACGCAGAGAGGGTCCTGGCATGTCTTTTTAGAAGCTCTGGTTTTAGCTCCTATATATATCCGGCTCTGTTTTTATTCGATATAGGCTTTAAAGACATCATAATCTTGTTATTTTAAACCGATTTATATCAGTTTATGTCAGTATATTGCGATTTTCGGGTATTTCATTTTGTGACGTTGTAGAAAATTGGGTATCTCTGTTTCGCATGCCATTGTTTACTGCTATGGAACAACATGGAAGAGGACGTTCTCCAACCCAGCAACGATTCTTTTGGACAAGGACACCCATCCTAAAGATTCTGATGGAAGCTCAGCTAAAAGTAAGAACTATTTATGCTGATAATTCGTTGTTCTGTTGAAAAAAGTAAAATGCATAAGACGCCATTATTTGCAGTGTAGCCTTGCGTTATCGCACCCTGTTTTGCACCCTGTATTGCGCAGTAAGGTTAATTTTAAAAATGTAATTCAGCGATTGCATTAAGAACTAATTTGTCTTTCAATTGCTGTCCACCCTGTATTTTTTAGTCAAGTTTATGATTATTTATTGATTAGACTAGGTGACTCTCCAAGATGGCGCCCGAAATTTTCTGGGCAGCTTGGCAACTTTTCTCATTGTATAAGCACGATTTGTGCCGCTAAATATGCACATTTTCGAACAAACTCTATATGCATTGTGTAATATGATGTTACAGGACTGTCATCTGAAGAATTCTGAGAAGGTTAGTGAAAATTAATATTTTTGGTGGTTGAATACGTTATCGCTATGTTTGGCTGGAATCAATGCTGTTGTGTGGTTTGCTACTGTGCTAAGCTAATATAACGCTATATTGTGTTTTCGCTGTAAAACACTTAGAAAATCTGAAATATTGTCTGGATTCACAAGATCTGTGTCTTTCAATTGCTGTACGCTGTGTATTTTTAAGAAATGTTTTATGATGAGTAATTAGGTAATACACGTTGCTCTCTGTAGTTATTCTAGTCGAGTTGTGATGGTCGCTGCAATGGTAAACTATGATTTATACCTGAAATATGCACATTTTTCTAACAAAACCTATGCTATACAATAAATATGTTATCAGACTGTCATCTGATGAGGTTGTTTCTTGGTTAGTGGCTATTTATATCTTTATTTGGTCGAATTTGTGATAGCTACTGATGCAGTAAAAAACTGGTGGAGTAAAAAAAATGGTGTCTTTTGCTAACGTGGTTAGCTAATAGATTTACATATTTTGTCTTCCCTGTAAAACATTTTAAAAATCGGACATGTTGGCTGGATTCACAAGATGTGTACCTTTCATATGCTGTATTGGACTTGTTAATGTGTGAAAGTTAAATATAAAAAAAATATATATTTTGAATTTCGCGCCCTGCACTTTGAGCTGGCTGTTGTCATAAGTGTACCGGTGTCGGGCTTGCACGCCAAACAGGTTAACTTGGGTCAAACGTTTTGGGTAGCCTTCCACAAGCTTCCCACAATAAGTTGGGTGAATTTTGGCCCATTCTTCCTGACAGAGCTGGTGTAACTGAGTCAGGTTTGTAGGCCTCCTTGCTCGCCCACGCTTTTTCAGTTCTGCCCACACATTTTCTATGGGATTGAGGTCAGGGCTTTGTGATGGCCACTCCAATACCTTGACTGTTCATTTGAAAGACCCATTTGCGACCAAGCTTTAACTTCCTGACTGGTGTCTTGAGATGTTGCCTCAATATATCCACATAATTTTACTGCCTCATGATTCCATCTATTTTGTGAAGTGCACCAGTCCCTCCTGCAGTGAAGAACCCCCACAATATGATGCTGCCACCCCCGTTGGGATGGTGTTCTTCGGCTTGCAAGTCTCCCACTTTTTCCTCCAAACATAACAATGGTCATTATGGCCATACAGTTCTATTTTTGTTTCATCAGACCAGAGGACATTTCTACTAAAGGTACGATCTTTGTCCCCATGTGCAGTTGCAAACCGTAGTCTGGCTTTCTTATGGTGGTTTTGGAGCAGTGGCATCTTCCTTGCTGAGCGGCCTTTCAGGTTAAGTTAATATAGGACTCATTTTACTGTGGATATACAGTGGGGAGAACAAGTATTTAATACACTGCCGATTTTGCAGGTTTTCCTACTTACAAAGCATGTAGAGGTCTGTAATTGTTATCATAGGTACACTTCAACTGTGAGTGTTACTAGATACTTTTGTACCTTTTTCCTCCAGCATCTTCCCAAGGTCCTTCGCTGTTTTTCTGGGATTGATTTGCACTTTTCGCACCAAAGCGTCTCCTTCCTGAGCGGTATGACGGTTGGTATGACACCAACCCATGGTGATTATACTTGCGTACTATTGTTTGTACAGATGAACGTGGTACATTCAGGCATTTGGAAATTGCTCCCAAGGATGAACCAGACTTGTGAAGGTCTACAATGTTTTTCTGAGGTCTTGGATGATTTCTTTTGTTTTTCCAGTGATTTCAAAGAAAAAAGGCACTGAGTTTGAAGGTTGGTCTTGAAATACATTCACAGGTACATCTCCAATTGACTCAAATGATGACAATTAGCCCATCAGAAGCTTCTAAAGCCATGACATTGTTTTCTGGAATTTTTCAAGCTGTTTAAAGGCACAGTCAACTTAGTGCATGTAAACTTCTGACCCACTGGAATTGTGATACAGTGAATTATAAGTGAAGTAATCTGTCTGTAAACAATTAAACCAAAACTATAGTTTGTTAACAAGAAATTTGGGGAGAGGTTGAAAAACGAGTTTTAATGACTCCAACCTAAATATATGTAAACTTCCGACTTCAACTGTACATATGAAATGAGTAAAACAGTATGTAAACATTATTACATTGATTATTACATTGATTCAATGTCTATGTACATAGGGCAGCAGCCTCTAAGGTGCAGGGTTGAGTAACCAGGTGGTAGCCGGCTAGTGACAGTAACTAAGTTCAGGGCAGGGTACTGGGTGGAGGCCAGCTAGTGATGTCTATGTAACAGTCTTATGGCCTTAAGATAGAATCTGTTATTCAGTCTCTCGGTCCCAACTTTGATGCACCTGTACTGACCTCGCCTATTGAATGATAGCGGGGTGAACAGGCCGTGGCTTGGGTGGCTGATGTCCTTGATGATGTTTTTGGCCTTCCTGTGACATCGGGTGCTGTATTACGATTCACATATAGCTAGCTGAAAAGTATGAAGTAAAACATTTGCTTTGTGTATTTCTTGTATCGTCTCTATTGTTGCCATTGTCCTGGATGGAAGAAGGTTCAGTGATTGGGGAGAGGTAGGGGGAGTACGAGTGCTTCTCAAATGTAATGTTGTATGTGTTCTCCATACTCTAGTCCTCACAAGAACACACTCAAGAGAACGTCCTCGGAGAATGCCTATCGAGCATGAGAGTGTGGAGTACGGTAGTGTGAAACACCCTCTGTGTTTCCCAGCCCTAGATGAGTTAAAACCTATTGGATCTTTCTCAGTGACCCATGGCATCATCAGGTAGACTAGACCCAGCTATCCTACTAAAGGTATTATTAATGAGGATTTACCAGGTGTAAAATAACATCGTGTGCCGCTGTCTGGCACCCCTGTCTGTGTCCCTCTACTTTCTGATGCCCCCCTCTACACTTACCCACTCCTCTTTCAATAAAGATAATACTGAAGCTAGATTGGACTGGAATGATCTCCCTAAAATAAATATAAAAGTATAGTTGAGTGGAAAGTCCCCTGGAGAGACATGGTCCTGAGGAATGTTAATGTCCAGGAAGGAGGAAGATCACTTGTTAATAACACCCATGTCTATTTGATACTGTTCTTACATAAGTGCTTGTGGTAAGGTGCGAAGAGTTTGTTGCTTACTGAGAGACGGACCGGGACGAGAGAGAGTTATACAGAGAGACGGCCAGAGACAAGTGTGTGATACAGAGAGACGGCCAGAGACAAGTGTGTGATACAGAGAGACGGCCAGAGACAAGTGTGTGATACAGAGAGACGGCCAGAGACAAGTGTGTGATACAGAGAAACTGAAAAGAAAGAATTAAATATATTTGACTATTAGAAAGCAAGACTTCATCATCATAATTAAAAAGTGGTTTTCTGTCATTTTTTATCCCAATGTTCTAACTGAACTATTTTATAGCTTTGACCAATTCCCAGCGGTTGTAAGGCTCTGGTTAATGAAGAATTAGACAAAGTCCCAGTCTGCAATAGATCAGTCCTTCATTCAGAGAGCGCTCTGTCTTCAAAATGAGAACACAATCTATTTATAGCACACACACACACACAAATGAACTCACATCAGTAGAAACTCCACCTCTCTTTAGGTGGGCTGTATTTTTCCAAAGTTCACAGACATTGTTTATCACCCTTCTGCAACATGTTTCATCATCTTCTGCAGGCCATTTCTAACAGTACTTTTTCCTCCCTAGGGTGGGGAGGCCGCTTTCCAGTTATTAGTTTCATCGTTATCACAAGACGACAGTTCAGTTGTTCTTAAATGTCTCAACTATACCCTGCTCATATTGCGAAATAGTAACACAATTTCCTAGTCACACACATTATTGGATTATGACTCTAACACATTTCATACAATTATATGGTTTCAGAGTGGAATACTTTAGTCAATATCTTAAACATACAAATTCTTCTATCATTTTCATAACCGAAATTCATCTCAAAGTGCTTCATGATGTCATCATGATTATGCAGGTTTCCATTTCCCCAGGTTTATTTGACAAGCAATGCCAACAAAAAAGAAAACACTGCAATATGTGTAATGGAAACAACAGATGTAGAATACATTTTTTAAAGATGAACAATTATTTATTTATTTTCTTGCAAACTTTCTTTATTGCGACAAATGATGATGGAAAATGTATTTTTCAAATAAATAATGATTGCTGAATCATTTTGAAAGGTAGGCCTATGCGGGGCATGTGATGTCATCACGTAACTACAAAGCTCCACTCCACATGTAATTATGTTTAACCAATAAATGCCTATTGCTTGCAAAATAATTGTTGATTTGTTGTACTATAAAAAATTATGTTTATTTGTAGGACCAGGATTGTTCTGACTTTTAAGAATGTCTAAATTGCTTCACGTTGCTTTTCTGTTTGGCTTTTTTTTGACTGAATGTTGGTGAAGCGCAGCAGCAATGTGTTTCTCCAACAGCACCCTGGAGAGATGCGCTGGGAATGGACAACATAAATATTTTACATCCCTGCCTTTGACAAAGTGGACACTGTTCATCACAGGGTGGCATCAGAGCTCACTTAAAAAGCCCATATGCCACTGATTAAGGAAAATTGTCATTGTTTTGGGGCAGAATTGTGTGAGGTTATGTGTTGTTGGAAGTGCGTCTTGGCCAGTTTAGCTCAGAAAATGCCTCCCTCGTCAATTTGCCACCATTGGTGGCTGCCTAATCCTGCCTAATAACTGGGCCTTGTGGAGGTGAACCCTTGTGGAGGTGAGCAATGCTGTTTGAGATTCTTCCCAGACTATTATAGCAATTGTGAAGATCTCCCCAAGGCTGCAGCCATTGCATGCTATCTTGAACATGCATGCTTTCTATGATTACATAAGACATGTGTAGGTACAGTAATCCCAACATGTGGCCATGGATATTTTACTCATTTTATTAAGGTTGAATAAATAATGTTACATTACTTTGTAAAATAGCCTTAAATTGAGGCTATTTTACTGTATTACAAAAGTGATATTGATTTGTTTTTGTTTACACAACCAAATATCAGCATTTGAAGGATATGTATCTATGTGCTGCTTGGATAGTTCCATCTGTGCCACTGGCTTAGTCCTATTTTTAACCACAGATTTTTTTGTTGAGTTGCCGGCAAGTTAATAAACTATTTAGGCCGTATTTAATCTGATCTACATTCTAGCGCGCTTGATATTTGAAGGTCATGTTTCGATTAGGCCGATGTGCAGTGTTTACCATAAATTAGTTCTCTGGGAATGTCTGGGAAAATCTTCCGCGTGACTACCTCATAAAGCTGGTTGAGAGAATGCCAAGAGTGTGCAATGCTGTCATCAAGGCATCAAGGCTTTGAAAAATCTACAATATAAAATATATTTTCATTTTTTTTACCTTTTTGGTTACTTCATGATTCCATATGTGTTATTTCATTGTTTGGATGTCTTCACTATTATTATACAATGTAGAAAATAGTAAAATAAAGAAAAACTCTTGAATGAGTAGGTGTGTCCAAACGTTTGACTGGTACGGTATATACAGTGGGGCAAAAAAGTATTTAGTCAGCCACCAATTGTGCAAGTTCTCCCACTTAAAAAGATGAGAGAGGCCTGCAATTTTCATCATAGGTACACTTCAACTATGACAGACAAAATGAGAAAAAAAAATCCAGAAAATCACATTGTAGGATTTTTAATGAATTTATTTGCAAATTATGGTGGAAAATAAGTATTTGGTCAATAACAAAAGTTTATCTCAATACTTAGGCACATTCGGGCAGTCTTGACACAAAATTTTGAACAGAAGTGCAATGGTTCATTGGATCAGACTAAAACTTTGCACATACAATGCTGCCATCTAGTGGCCAATATCTAAGTTACACCTGGGCTGGAATAATGCATGATGTCCTTTCTCATGCATTTCAAAGATGATGGTACAATAAAATACAAAAGAACGGTTGTTTTTTTATTTGTATTATCTTTTACCAGATCTAATGTGTTATATTCTCCTGCATTCCTTTCACATTTCCACAAACCTCAAGGTGTTTCCTTTCAAATGGTACCAAGAAAATGCATATCCTTGTTTCAAGGCCTGAGCTACAGGCAGTTAGATTTGGGTATGTCATTTTAGGCATAAGTTTTAAAAAAGGGACCGATCCTTAAGAGATTTTAATAGAAAATGATTCAAGTAAAAGTGAAAGTAACCCAGTAAAATAATACTTGAGTAAAAGTCTAAAAGTATTTGATTTTAAATATACTTAAGTGTCAAAAGTAGATGTAATTTAAAACCTGTTACGGCTAGACGTTCCGCTCTGCAATCCGGTGAAATTGCAGAGCGCGAAATTCAAATTAAATTATTAGAAATATTTAACTTTCATACAATCACAAGTGCAATACACCAAAATAAAGCTTAACTCCTTGTAAATCCAGCCACCATGTCAGATTTCAAAAAGGCTTTACGGCGAAAGCAAACCATGCGATTATCTGAGGACAGCACCCCACCATACAAACACATGACAATCATATTTCAACCCGCCAGGCGTGACACAAAACTCAGAAATAACGATATAATTCATGCCTTACCTTTGAAGATGTTCTTCTGTTGGCACTCCAAAATGTCCCATAAACACCACAAATGGTCCTTTTGTTCGATAAATTCTGTCGTTTTATCCCCAAAATGTTCATGTATTTGGCAGGTATGATTCAGAACAACACCAGTTCCAACTCCCCAACATGACTTCAAATTATCTAATAAGTTACCTGTACACTTGGTCCAAACATTTCAAACAACCTTCCTAATCCAACTTTAGGTATTTTAAAACGTAAATAATTGATCAAATTTAAGACGGAATATACTGTGTTCAATAGCGGATAAAATTAAAGTGGAGCGAGCTACAGGTCGCACGCCCCAAACAAAACTGTCTCGACACCCAGAAAGGAAAAGGCTACTTCTTCATTACTCAAAATAAAAACATCAACCAATTTCTAAAGACTGTTGACATCTAGTGGAAGCCATAGGAACTGCAACCAGATGCCTCAGAAATCTAGATCCCATTAGAAACCAATTGAAAACACAGTGAACCCCCCCAAAAAAATCCTGGATGGTTTGTCCTCGGGGTTTTGCCTGCCAAATACGTTATGTTGTACTCACAGACATTATTTTAACAGTTTTAGAAACTTTTCAGTGTTTTCTATCCAAATCTACCATATGCATATCCTAGCTTCTGGGCCTGAGTAGCAGGCAGTTTACATTGGGTACGCTTTTCATCCAGATGTGAAAATACTGCCCCCTATCCCAAACAGGTTTAAAAATGTACACTTAAGTTTCAAAATGTACACCTAAGTTGCAGCTGATGTTCTGAAAGAGCTGCAAAATCTATATCCTACAAATCAGCTGGGCTAGACAATCTGGACCCTCTCTTCCTAAAATTATCCGCCGCCATTGTTGAACCCCTATTACTAGTCTGTTCTACCTCTCTTTCGTATCATCTGAGATTCCTAAAGATTGGAAAGTGGCCGCGGTCATCCCCCTCTTCAAAGGGGTAGACACTCTAGACCGAAACTGTTACAGACCTATATCCATCCTGCCCTGCCTTTCTAAGTCTTCGAAAGCCAAGTGAACAAACAGATCACCGACCATGTCGAATCCCACCGTACCTTCTCCGCTATATAATCTGGTTTCCGAGCTGGTCACGGGTGCACCTCAGCCACGCTCAAGGTCCTAAACGATATCATAACCGCCATCGATAAAAGACAGTACTGTGCAGCCGTCTTCATCGACCTGGCCAAGGCTTTCGACTCAGTCAATCACCGTATTCTTATCGGCAGGCTCAACAGCCTTGGTTTCTCTAATGACTGCCTAGCCTGGTTCACTAACTACTTCTCAGATAGAGTTCCGTGTCTCTTTGGGGGTGCCACAGAGTTCAATTCTCGAGCCCAAACAACAGAACCTGCTATTACCCAACCCCAAACAACAGAACCTGCTACTACCCAATTCCAAACAACAGAACCTGCTACTGCCCAACACCAAACAACAGAACCTGCTACTGCCCAACACCAAACAACAGAACCTGCTACTGCCCAACACCAAACAACAGAACCTGATACTGCCCAAGCCCAAACAACAGAACCTGCTACTGCCCAACACCAAACAACAGAACCTGCTACTACCCAATCCCAAACAACAGAACCTGCTACTACCCAACACCAAACAACAGAACTTGCTACTACCCAATCCCAAACAACAGAACCTGATATTACCCAACACCAAACAACAGAACCTGCTACTGCCCAACACCAAACAACAGAACCTGCTACTACCCAAGCCCAAACAACATAACCTGCTACTACCCAACCCCAAACAACAGAACCTGCTACTACCCAATCCCAAACAACAGAACCTGCTACTACCCAATCCCAAACAACAGAACCTGCTACTACCCAATCCCAAACAACAGAACCTGATACTGCCCAACCCCAAACAACAGAACCTGCTATTACCCAACCCCAAACAACATAACTCCCTTCAAGCAATGGCTCAAGTGGGTATAATGTTAACAACTAGCGAAGGGTTGATTCATTGTTGTACGTTGATTGTTCATGTGCGTGTTTTAATCATTTTGACCAACTGTGTATCTACAGGATACGTTGTTGGACTGAGGGTGAACATCTCCTCTCTAAACCTACTAACAGATGATGACATGAGAAACATGGTCTTACAGCAGGTAGCTCTGTCAGCTCAGACAGGTTCCCACTCAGACAACAGCAGGTCAGCTCTGTCAGCTCAGACAGGTTCCCACTCAGACAACAGCAGGTCAGCTCTGTCAGCTCAGACAGGTTCCCACTCAGACAACAGCAGGTCAGCTCTGTCAGCTCAGACATGTTCCCACTCAGACAACAGCACGTTCTGCTCAGCACTCCATGATAATCATGTCTACCATTGTGTCTGTGTGGTGTTTTCAGCTCCGTGAGGAACTGAACAGACGAGGGATGCCAACAGACTTCACCATACTCCTGAAAGCCACTCAAGAGATCAGCCCCTGAGGGAGGGAGAGGAAATAGAAGATAACAGATCCATCCGTCCATTCATCCATCCATCCATCCTCCGTCCTCCATCCATCCATCCATCCATCCATCCATCCATCCATCATCCCTCCATCATTCCTCCATCATTCATCCATCCATCCATCATTCCTCCATCATTCATTCATCATTCATTCATCCATCCATCAATCAATCCATCCATCCATCCATCCATCATCCCTCCATCATTCCTCCATCATTCATCCATCCATCTATCATCCATCTATCATTCATCCATCATTCATTCATCATCCATCCATCTATCATCCATCCATCCACACACATGTTCATATCACACACAAACTCTTAATCATATTGCAGCTGGTTGCCTTGCAATTGTCTGTTGAATCAACATTTTTAAAAATGTACCGTAGCATTGGTTTCTTATTACACTTGATTACTGTTGAATTACAAAGGATTTATATGAGTAGGCTAATAATTAACAACATGGTGATACAACAAATTCACCAGAGTTAGGACTGTGTTACTACACAGGTAGTAACTTCATGTAAAGTTTTATTATACAAAGGAAACGATGGGCCTTGTATTGTTTCCTAGGATTATAGTTGACTACTTTGGTCAAGTAGGAAATATGAAGGACTTTAAAATGAAGCTTTACACTTCAGATGAAGTTGTTGTTATGTGTTATAATGTGTGGTGATGCTGTAGTGACTGCATTAAGTATATTGTTATTAAAGAGAATATAGATTGTTCACGTTCAGCTGTCTAAATCTGTCTTAATATGATGCCATTACAACAAATATTATCCATTACCTGATTTAATTTACATAATCAACTTCTATCGCAGCTCATTGAGTGAAACCATAATTAATGAAACAATTATATTTTACAATATTTACTTGAATTAGCTATTGTAAACTGTTTCACTAATCAAATAATTGTTGAATATTTGTGTGAAGAGTCTTTATTATACCATGACATATATAATCATATGTTTGTGATAACTGGGGATTATTATTATGGGTTAGGAATGTATAAACCTGTGCTTTCCTAATGCCTCACAATGTCTATGGCAAGGCCATCTGGACAGTACATCTTCTTAGCTACTGCGTATGGGGCTCTGTACCACAATGATGTATATCAAGTGTAACCTCTGGACTTATATTAGGGTGATTTAATAAAACTAATTTAGGCACTTCATCTTTTTCAGAGCTGATCTGATTAATAAAATGAAAAAACATCTGAATTGGAGTGCCTGTGTAAACCCAGCCTATGAGACACATCATTGACAAGTAGCTCTGTACCGATTACAGTGTGTGTGTTTCTGTGTGCGCGTGTGTGTGCGTGGTGCGTGCGTGCGGGCATGGATGCATGCATTGTGGTGTGTGTGTGTGCGTGCGTTTGGTGTGTGTGTGCGTGAGAGAAAGAGAGAGAGAGAGAGAAAGAAAGAGAGGGTAAGAAAGAGACAAAGAGAAAGAGACAAAGAGAAAGAAAGAGGGAGAGAGAGAGAGAGGGGGAGTGAGAGAGAGAGAGAGAGAGAGAGAGGAGACTTAGAAGAGAAAGTGAAGACTAAAGGGAAACACACTTTACTTTAAGAAGTCATAAAGTATTTCTATGACCCAGTGATCATGCACTATTTTATACAGTGCGATAAGACACATTAAAATCCAATCATATTAAACATTACCGTAATGTGAATTGTTTATTGTAATGTGTTTGGGCCAACACTGGGTGGTGCAATAGGTCTTAAAATCACAGTGAGAGACAGACACACAAAATCAGAATAGTAGCTTTGTAGTGCCACCCTATGCTAACAGACGTGCTCCGAGGTAAAGTGTCCACTAGGTACAGACCTAGGATCATACAAAACTGACCCAAGATCAGAGTCTGAAAGCAACTTTACCTTGCTCTAATATACATAAGCAAATCCCTCTCACAGTATTACATACAGTATGTAGGGACACCTCTATGTCGACATATACTGCAAGCCCTCTATCTGTAAGCTTCATCATGTACTTCTTCTGTACAAGAAGACGGCTGAGACACAGATATGCATTAGCTACCACTCATGAGGAAAGGGCTTCAGGGTGGATAAGACCCTGATGACCATTTTGTATAGAGCGTTCATTCAATCCATTTTAACATTTAGTATGGTCTGTTGGTAATCTAAACTTAAAGTGTAAGAACAGGCTGGGTAACACTGTTAAACTAAGTAGCAGGTGGCTTAGTGGTTGGAGCGTTGGGCCAGTAACCGAAAGGTTGCTGGATTGAATCCCCGAGCTGACAAGGTAAAAATATGTCATTCTGCCCCTGAGCAAGGCAGTTAACCCATTGTTTCCCGGGCCCTGAGCAAGGCAGTTAACCCACTGTTCCCCGGGCCCTGAGCAAGGCAGTTAACCCACTGTTCCCCGGGCCCTGAGCAAGGCAGTTAACCCACTGTTCCCCGGGCGCTGAAGACGTGGATGTGGATTAAGGCAGCCCCCCACACCTCTCTGATTCAGAGGGGTTGGGTTACATGCAGAAGACACATTTCAGTTGAATGCATTCAGTTGTACAACTGACTAGGTATCCCCCTTTACCCTTAGCAGGATCATTGGTTAGAAATGGACCTCTGTCACCTGTATCAGACGGGAGTCATGCGTAAGGTGCATTTCATTCTGAGGGACTCCCAGCATGCATCCCTTGTTTGATGAGTTAATCTTGTTTTCCTCAGAGCGCAGGTGCGGCTCCCCAAGTTCAACAGAAATAGGTTGAAACTCTCCTTCATGCCAGCTGCTATCAGCTTTCTCTATCAGCTCCGGGAGTACTGCTAGTTGTGTACATGTTGCTCTATTTATTGTTGTTTATACAACGGGTGGGTCTAATCGTGAATGCTGATTGGTTAAAACCGCAATCCAGTTGGAGTCTATTCCACAATTTACCACCGGCTAAATCTATGAAGCTAAAATACCTATTTACTAATGTGTTTTTACTACGTGCTGCAAAATGAATCTCCCCCCGGGATAATAAAGACTCTGCTCTACTCTATGTTTGCAGCAGTGCAGAAAGTTTTACAGTGTCACATTACTTGGCTGGCGTTGGTTACCGTGGTTACTCCGACAGAGCAGGTGGAACATGGTCAGTTCCTTTGGGCATTCTCCCAGTTCTCCAGGACTGCTTCTCCACCTGTGGGACATCTGTCTTTCAGGGGGCCGGATCTGACTTTTTCCCGCCTCCCTTCTTGTTTTCAGAGAGTAGGACATAGTACAGCCATGCATGAGGTGGAACAGAACAGTTTGTCGGTTTGGAAGCTGTCATCAGAGCTCTCACTGCTCAACCATTTCTACCGCAGGTGAGGACATATAGTGATCAGCTACACAGCGGGTCAGTGACACTGAGGAACAGCCCTTCTCTTTATCTGCCTCGTTGGCATAAAACTTGTCCCTTATTTGAATAATGTCGGGGTTGGTGGGGAATGATATGCTTTCATGTAGGAGGTAAGTTAGAGTGTGAGAGGCCATGTCAGCAGTAAATTATTGAGGCAGTGGATATCTATAGTGTAGTGTGTGTGAGTGTGTGTGTGTGTGTGTGTGTGTGTGTGTGTGCCTGTATGCCTGTGTGTGTGTGTGTGCCTGTATGCCTGTGTGTGTGTGTGTGCATGCATGTATGCGTGTGTGTGTGTGTGTGTGTGTGTGTGTGTGTGTGTGTGTGTGTGTGTGCGTGTGTGTGTGTGTGTGTGTGTGCGTGTGTGTGTGTGTGTGTGTGTGTGTGTGTGTGTGTGTGTGTGTGTGTGTGTGTGTGTGTGTGTGTGTGTGTGTGTGTGTGTGTGTGTGTGTGTGTGTGTGTGTGTGTGTGTGTGTGTGTGCCTGTATGCCTGTGTGTGTGTGTGTGCCTGTATGCCTGTGTGTGTGTGTGTGCATGCATGTATGCGTGTGTGTGTGTGTGTGTGTGTGTGTGTGTGTGTGTGTGTGTGTGTGTGTGTGTGTGTGTGTGTGTGTGTGTGTGTGTGTGTGCGTGTGTGTGTGTGTGTGTGTGTGCGTGTGTGTGTGTGTGTGTGTGTGTGTGTGTGTGTGTGTGTGTGTGTGTGTGTGTGTGTGTGTGTGTGCCTGTATGCCTGTGTGTGTGTGTGTGCCTGTATGCCTGTGTGTGTGTGTGTGCATGCATGTATGCCTGTGTGTGTGTGTGTGTGTGTGTGTGTGTGTGTGTGTGTGTGTGTGTGTGTGTGTGTGTGTGTGTGTGTGTGTGTGTGTGTGTGTGTGTGTGTGTGTGTGTGTGTGTGTGTGTGTGTGTGTGTGTGTGTGTGTGTGTGTGTGTGTGTGTGTGTGTGTGTGTAATAAAGAGTAGAGTGTTGGAAGGGGGAGAGGGAGGGGGGTTATGGGGTTGTAATCGTGACATGGTGGTGTTATGGGGTTAGGGTTAAGGTTAGTTGTGTTGTGGGTGGGGGTTCAGCTGTTGTTATGGACGCAGGAGGACCTTGGTGACCAAACAGCTGCAGGACCAGGAAAGTAAAAGTGATTATGGTGCTGACCAGTTGTCTCGTGGATAGCTAGCCTTGGGGTGCAATACTATGTGAAACTGAGCTCCATGTTGTTTTACTACAAATATGTACGGTGGCCCTTAGGGGCAAACCACCTTTGTGTCCGTGCTGTCACTTCTTAAAAGTTGTTTGGCCCCTTAGGGCCACTGTAACTATGACAGAGAAGCATACAAATCCCTCTAGTTGTAGACGCCATTTAAATATCTAATGATGGAAAAATGATACCGCAACAACTCACTGATATGTCTTTTCAAATCAAATCAAAACATAATGACATTTTGTATTAATCAACTGATTTTGACGTTGAGTCAACTGAATTGGATATTGGGGATGAAATCGAGTTTTACATGCATGTGATGTTATTAGAAGTATGAATGTGAGTTGTGTGTTTTGACTGGGGCGCCAGAGACTATGACCACAAGGCCAGGGAAACCCCCTAAAGCTTCTCCCTGCCAGTACTCTGCCTATTTTGTTTTTCTATTCAAATACGGAGAGGGAGAGAGAGACAGTGAGGGTAGAGAGGGAGAGAGAGATAGAGAGAGAGAGAGAGAGAGAGAGAGAGGGAAAAGGGAGAGAGAGAGAGAGAGGGAGAGTGAGGGAGGGAGAAAGGGAGAAAGGGAGAGAGAGAGAGGGAGAGAGAGAGAGAGAGAGAGGAAGAGTGAGGGAGAAAGGGAGAAAGGGAGAGAGAGAGAGGGAGAGAGGGAGAAAGGTAGATGAAGGCCATTGTGGCCATAGTGACATGGGTACCCTGAATAATATCTCAGTCAAATTCAAAACTGTGCCAGCCTGCCATGATGAGCAGACACAGGAGTGAGATAGGGAAAGTCCATAATATATAGCCTCTATTGGACACTCACCGCAAGATACAGTATGTAAATAAATATCTGTCAAATGATGATTGGAATAATTTGTCAGATGCATTCTAAAGTAGTTGGTCTTTTGAGAGGCGTCTCCTGACTTTTTGTAAATGGATATGTTTCAAATGGTATACTTGTTGCTTTCTATCGCGGCTGTGGGGGAACGTCCTTGCAAGGTCCAGTTGGGCAGAGAGCAGCTCCAGGATGCAAAGGAAGACCAGAATTATGGGAGATTAAAAGCTTTTCTGGACCTGGTTCAAGAAGTGCTGACGAGGCAAGACTAAACATGGTAGGCTGCAGCTGAAAGGAGCTGAGACATCTGCAGCATGTGGTGCCCTCACTCCATCTACTATAGGATTAGTCCTATCCTGGGGGGAAACACTCTGTTTTCACACACAGGGTGGAGGGAGGAATGAGGGACGGAAGGAGAAGGACTGAGGGGAGGAAGGAATGAGGGAAGGAAGGAGAAGGACTGAGGGGAGGGAGGAATGAGTGACAGAAGGAGAAGGACTGAGGGGAGGGAGGAATGAGAGAAGGAAGGAGAAGGACTGAGGGGAGGGAGGAATGAGGGACAGAAGGAGAAGGACTGAAGGGAGGGAGGAATGAGAGAAGGAAGGAGAAGGACTGAGGGGAGGGAGGAATGAGGGACAGAAGGAGAAGGACTGAGGGGAGGGAGGAATGAGAGAAGGAAGGAGAAGGACTGAGGGGAGGGAGGAATGAGGGAAGGAAGGAGAAGGACTGAGTGGAGGGAGGAATGAGGGAAGGAAGGAGAAGGACTGAGGGGAGGGAGGAATGAGGGACAGAAGGAGAAGGACTGAGGGGAGGGAGGAATGAGGGAAGGAAGGAGAAGGGGGAAGGGACTAGGACAATAAATGTCCCTCTCTCTCTCTCCTGGAATGTTGACAAGGTTGAAATGCAAACACTGGTCTCAGATAATCCCTTAAATCTCAAACAGAACGAGCAAAGCAGCGGTCAAACCAATGGTCAATAATCCAGCACATTGATTATCTTATTCTGGTCCGTTTGGACCACTCTGTAAACCACCACATTCTTTCACAATGACCATGAGCGTGTTCTAACCAGCCCCAAGCCCGTCCTCTCTCTCCCCAGGCTGTCTCCGCACCACGCTGCAGACATAATAGGTGGTCCGTTGGTTGACTTTCTCCCAGTTGCGTCAGTGATATTTTGGCATGTGAGCTGCACCACAAATATCCTGCCTGTAGGCTCTGTCTGGGGCTGGTCCTTGCCCACCGCATGTGCCAACGAATCTGATTCTCCAAACGGGCAGGTGTGCGGGTTTCCCCCTTCCCCCCACGATCCTGTCTCAAAACCCAGACCTGGGACATGTTCACAAGCCACCAAATTGACTTCTTTTCCATTGCAAAACATGTCTAGATATTTTAAAGTGTGTGCCCTAATGAACCCCATCCTCAATCAGAGGCATGCAGAAGTCCCCCATCTGACCTGACTGTCATTCAGATACAAACAGTCCTCTATCTCTTTATCTTGTACCTGTGCCATAGGTACAGTCACCCAGTCAGTGTGATTTCATGGTGACGTAGGTTGTGATCATTAGAGATTCCCTTCATTATTTTGGATTCATTTTGGATTCTTAACCTCCAATAACCTTCAACGTGTGACCTACAGCACTACGTCGGTTACCCAGGCCTGTACTCCACCCTCCACTACGTCGGTTACCCAGGCCTGTACTCCACCCTCCACTACGTTGGTTACCCAGGCCTGTACTCCACCCTCCACTACGTCGGTTACCCAGGCCTGTACTCCACCCTCCACTATGTTGGTTACCCAGGCCTGTACTCCACCCTGAACAGTGTGTCTCCCTTCCCTGCAGGAAAGAAAGCAGGTCTTCTCAGGGATATCACACACACACACACACACACACACACACACACACACACACACACACACACACACACACACACACACACACACACACACACACACACGCACGCACACACACACACACACACACACACACACACACACACACACACACACACACACACACACACACACACACAGTGAGCAGTGAAAGGCTTGTTTTATTAGAAAGCCACCCACCCCAGAACAGATCACTTTTCACATTCAATCATAATCTCCTCACTGTCCCGCCCGACACTGCGACTGCCAGGAAGAGAAAAGCTACCTTGGCCAGTGGTGTGTGTGTGTGTGTGTGTGTGTGTGTGTGTGTGTGTGTGTGTGTGTGTGTGTGTGTGTGTGTGTGTGTGTGTGTATGCATTGCCATCCGCAGGTCAAGTAAGTAGATGGGGAAAATGATAGCTGTTCAACTCTTATAGGTCAATGAAAAGATTTCCTAATGAATTTAGGAGAAAGATAAGCAATGACGTTTGCTCAAAGATCTTTAACTCGAGAAAAGCATCATTTGTATAAAAATGTCCATATTACATGTATGTTTTTTGTGAAGGTTATTCCAAAAGTGTGATCAATGGAATGAGCGGTGAGTGCAAATTCATTTTCCCTTAGTCCTGCAGAGAATAACATGGCTCCGTCCAGTAAAATAATAATCTCACTCTCTTCTGTGCTGTCGCTCTTCTTCCTCACCGTCCTCCCCTCATGACAGTCCCTCAACATCCAGTCACATCTCTCTATCTCACTCTCTATGTTGTCTATCCCTCTCTGTTTCTCTCTCTATCTCACTCTCTATGTTATCTATCGCTCTCTGTTTCTCTCTCTGTATCACTCTCTATGTTATCTATCGCTCTCTGTTTCTCTCTCTATCGCACTCTCTATGTTATCTATCCCTCTCTGTTTCTCTCTCTGTCACACTCTCTATGTTAACTATCCCTCTCTGTTTCTCTCTCTGTATCACTCTCTATGTTATATATCCCTCTCTGTTTCTCTCTCTCTATCCCTCTCTGTTTCTCTCTCTATCCCTCTGTTTCTCTCTCTATCCCTCTCTGTTTCTCTCTCTATCTCACTCTCTATGTTATATATTCCTCTCTGTTTCTCTCACTCTATCCCTCTCTATTTCTCTCTCTATCCCTCTCTGTTTCTCTCACTCTATCCCTCTCTATTTCTCTCTATCCCTCTCTGTTTCTCTCTCTATCCCTCTCTGTTTCTCTCACTCTATCCCTCTCTGTTTCTCTCTCAATCCCTCTCCTTTTCTTTCACTCTATCCCTCTCTGTTTCTCTCTCTATCCCTCTCTGTTTCTCTCACTCTATCCCTCTCTGTTTCTCTCTCTATCCCTCTCTGTTTCTCTCACTCTATCCCTCTCTGTTTCTCTCACTCTATCCCTCTCTGTTTCTCTCACTCTATCCCTCTGTTTCTCTCACTCTATCCCTCTCTGTTTCTCTCTCTATCCCTCTCTGTTTCTCTCACTCTATCCCTCTCTGTTTCTCTCTCTATCCCTCTGTTTCTCTCACTCTATCCCTCTCTGTTTCTCTCTCTATCCCTCTCTGTTTCTCTCACTATCCCTCTCTGTTTCTCTCTCTCTATCCCTCTCTGTTTCTCTCTCTATCCCTCTCTGTTTCTCTCTCTCTATCCCTCTCTGTTTCTCTCTCTATCCCTCTCTGTTTATCTCTCTATCCCTCTCTGTTTCTCTCTCTCTATCCCTCTCTGTTTCTCTCTCTATCCCTCTCTGTTTCTCTCTCTATCCCTCTCTGTTTCTCTCACTCTATCCCTCTTCTCTATCTTCCTCTTTGTTCCTCTTTACTCACTCCCCTTGAAGCTCGCCATTCCTCTTTCATAATATGCCAAATACATTACCATCAGGCAGTACCAGGAGCAGCACAACACCCAGCCAGGCCCCCTGCCCAGGAAAAAGGTCAACCTCATTAGCAGTCAGAGTGAGTGGTCGTCACTGGCTGATGCTGCTGGAACAGGGACAGAACCACCACGTCATCCTCTGCTGCCAGAGTCTGCCCCGTCCACTTTTTCACACCAGTCAGAGGCCTTTAAAACACGTTGTTGGAATGACACCATACACTATTGTGTACCCTATTACATCAGCATGGCTCATTAAGTATTTTTGTTT
>NC_074698.1:33212484-33239984 GCF_029448725.1 Salvelinus fontinalis | reverse complement strand
GGGGTTGCACAGGAACCCACACACCGGCGGCGCTCTGACGAGACGACATATGTGGGTGTCTGGTAGTAGGGGGGGTTTAGAAGAAGGTCCCAACGTATTTATTAGACATTTTTTATGTTTCATTTACCAGATCTGTATGGAGCTAACCACTCTATTCTCCATCTATAATTGTATCAGAGCAGACCTAGCAGATATGATCCCCATCATTCATTCACCTAACCTCTTTAAGAAGTAATGGTTGCCTCAGTAACACTCACAAAGGATGTCCTTTCTCCATTCCCATGACAAGGATATCAACAATACCAGTGTATTTCCCCATTCAGCTGATCTTAGTCTTTCTCTCTGGCTACTACTCTTCTTTAACAGGATAATGAACACAGTTAGAGGGAATTAACCACATTAACGTTCATTTCATCAAATGTCAGAGACCTAGTAAGATCTATGTGAGATAATGAACAATAACAGGCTTTCTTATAGAATTTCCCCTTCTACTCAACCGTGATATGGGCTGATGAGAACGGAAGGAGGTCGAGGAGAGGATGAAGGAGGTGGGTGAGGAGGAGAGTGAGAATACATTTGAGGGATAGGTAATACTGAAAATGTGCCTATCTACTGTAAGTGTACAATAGTTTAACAATAGTACTGAGCAACGACTGAGAAACAATATAGAATGGTTAATTTCACAAAATCGACATTACGAAGTACCAATGACAGCTTGAATTATTTGAGACAATTCACAAAAATACACTACCCACAAGGAAATCATCGACACAATAAAAATATACAACTTTAAAATACATACCTGTGGAAAACTGTCATTTCTAAGGGTAGGACAGAAGTGTCCGTCTACAGCTCACTGTTTGAGCAGCTGATGTTATGGCACTGCTTTGGGGGGGCATCACCATAGTGACAAATCAACAAGTGTTGCTGTTGTTGAAACTAAATGAAGTAATCACCCAGTTCAACATCAAAATGTGTTGCTGTTGTTGAAACTAAAGGAAGTAATCACCCAGTTCACAATCAACAAGTGTTGCTGTTGTTGAAACTAAAGGAAGTAATCACCCAGTTCACAATCAACAAGTGTTGCTGTTGTTGAAACTAAAGGAAGTAATCACCCAGTTCAACATCAAAATGTGTTGCTGTTGTTGAAACTAAAGGAAGTTATCCCCCAGTTCACAATCAACAAGTGTTGCTGTTGTTGAAACTAAAGGAAGTAATCACCCAGTTCAACATCAAAATGTGTTGCTGTTGTTGAAACTAAAGGAAGTTATCACCCAGTTCACAATCAAAATGTGTTGCTGTTGTTGAAACTAAAGGAAGTAATCACCCAGTTCTAAATCAACAAGTGTTGCTGTTGTTGAAACTAAAGGAAGTAATCACCCAGTTCAACATCAAAATGTGTTGCTGTTGTTGAAACTAAAGGAAGTTATCCCCCAGTTCACAATCAACAAGTGTTGCTGTTGTTGAAACTAAAGGAAGTAATCACCCAGTTCAACATCAAAATGTGTTGCTGTTGTTGAAACTAAAGGAAGTTATCACCCAGTTCACAATCAAAATGTGTTGCTGTTGTTGAAACTAAAGGAAGTAATCACCCAGTTCACAATCAAAATGTGTTGCTGTTGTTGAAACTAAATGAAGTAATCACCCAGTTCAACATCAAAATGTGTTGCTGTTGTTGAAACTAAATGAAGTAATCACCCAGTTCAACATCAAAATGTGTTGCTGTTGTTGAAACTAAATGAAGTAATCACCCAGTTCACAATCAAAATGTGTTGCTGTTGTTGAAACTAAATGAAGTAATCACCCAGTTCACAATCAAAATGTGTTGCTGTTGTTGAAAATAAATGAAGTAATCACCCAGTTCACAATCAAAATGTGTTGCTGTTGTTGAAACTAAAGGAAGTTATCACCCAGTTCACAATCAAAATGTGTTGCTGTTGTTGGAACTAAAGGAAGTAATCACCCAGTTCACAATCAAAATGTGTTGCGGCTGTTGAAACTAAAGGAAGTAATCACCCAGTTCAACATCAAAATGTGTTGCGGCTGTTGAAACTAAAGGAAGTAATCACCCAGTTCAACATCAAAATGTGTTGCTGTTGTTGAAACTAAATGAAGTAATCACCCAGTTCACAATCAAAATGTGTTGCTGTTGTTGAAACTAAATGAAGTAATCACCCAGTTCACAATCAAAATGTGTTGCTGTTGTTGAAACTAAAGGAAGTAATCCCCCAGTTCACAATCAAAATGTGTTGCTGTTGTTGAAACTAAAGGAAGTTATCACCCAGTTCACAATCAAAATGTGTTGCTGTTGTTGAAACTAAAGGAAGTTATCACCCAGTTCACAATCAAAATGTGTTGCGGCTGTTGAAACTAAATGAAGTAATCACCCAGTTCAACATCAAAATGTGTTGCTGTTGTTGAAACTAAATTAAGTAATCACCCAGTTCACAATCAAAATGTGTTGCTGTTGTTGAAACTAAATGAAGTAATCACCCAGTTCACAATCAAAATGTGTTGCTGTTGTTGAAAATAAATGAAGTAATCACCCAGTTCACAATCAAAATGTGTTGCTGTTGTTGAAACTAAAGGAAGTTATCACCCAGTTCACAATCAAAATGTGTTGCTGTTGTTGGAACTAAAGGAAGTAATCACCCAGTTCACAATCAAAATGTGTTGCGGCTGTTGAAACTAAAGGAAGTAATCACCCAGTTCAACATCAAAATGTGTTGCGGCTGTTGAAACTAAAGGAAGTAATCACCCAGTTCAACATCAAAATGTGTTGCTGTTGTTGAAACTAAAGGAAGTAATCACCCAGTTCAACATCAAAATGTGTTGCGGCTGTTGAAACTAAAGGAAGTAATCACCCAGTTCAACATCAAAATGTGTTGCTGTTGTTGAAACTAAAGGAAGTAATCACCCAGTTCAACATCAAAATGTGTTGCTGTTGTTGAAACTAAAGGAAGTAATCACCCAGTTCACAATCAAAATGTGTTGCTGTTGTTGAAACTAAAGGAAGTAATCACCCAGTTCACAATCAAAATGTGTTGCTGTTGTTGAAACTAAAGGAAGTAATCCCCCAGTTCACAATCAAAATGTGTTGCTGTTGTTGAAACTAAAGGAAGTTATCACCCAGTTCACAATCAAAATGTGTTGCTGTTGTTGAAACTAAAGGAAGTTATCACCCAGTTCAACATCAAAATGTGTTGCGGCTGTTGAAACTAAATTAAGTAATCACCCAGTTCACAATCAAAATGTGTTGCGGCTGTTGAAACTAAAGGAAGTTATCACCCAGTTCACAATCAAAATGTGTTACGGCTGTTGAAACTAAATGAAGTAATCACCCAGTTCAACATCAAAATGTGTTGCTGTTGTTGAAACTAAAGGAAGTAATCACCCAGTTCACAATCAAAATGTGTTTCGGCTGTTGAAACTAAAGGAAGTAATCACCCAGTTCACAATCAAAATGTGTTGCTGTTGTTGAAACTAAAGGAAGTAATCACCCAGTTCACAATCAAAATGTGTTGCTGTTGTTGAAACTAAAGGAAGTAATCCCCCAGTTCACAATCAAAATGTGTTGCGGCTGTTGAAACTAAATGAAGTAATCACCCAGTTCACAATCAAAATGTGTTGCGGCTGTTGAAACTAAAGGAAGTTATCACCCAGTTCACAATCAAAATGTGTTACGGCTGTTGAAACTAAATGAAGTAATCACCCAGTTCAACATCAAAATGTGTTGCTGTTGTTGAAACTAAAGGAAGTAATCACCCAGTTCACAATCAAAATGTGTTTCGGCTGTTGAAACTAAAGGAAGTAATCATTTAAGTAACTATAAACTCTTCTTGCAGACTCACATTCAGCATCTCCAATCCAAAATTAAATCTAGAATCGGCTTCGTATTTCGCAACAAAGCCTCATGTCGCCAAACATACCCTCGTAAAACTGACTATCCTACCGATCCTTGACTTCGGTGATGTCATTTTCAAAATAGCCCTCAACACTACTCAACAAACTGGATGTAGTCTATCACAATCAAAATGTGTTGCGGCTGTTGAAACTAAAGGAAGTAATCATTTAAGTAACTATAAACTCTTCTTGCAGACTCACATTCAGCATCTCCAATCCAAAATTAAATCTAGAATCGGCTTCGTATTTTTTCAACAAAGCCTCATGTCGCCAAACATACCCTCGTAAAACTGACTATCCTACCGATCCTTGACTTCGGTGATGTCATTTACAAAATAGCCCTCAACACTCTACTCAACAAACTGGATGTAGTCTATCACAATCAAAATGTGTTGCGGCTGTTGAAACTAAAGGAAGTAATCATTTAAGTAACTATAAACTCTCCTTCCAGACTCACATTCAGCATCTCCAATCCAAAATTAAATCTAGAATCGGCTTCGTATTTCGCAACAAAGCCTCATGCCGCCAAACATACCCTCGTAAAACTGACTATCCTACCGATCCTTGACTTCGGTGATGTCATTTACAAAATAGCCCTCAACACTCTACTCAACAAACTGGATGTAGTCTATCACAGTGCCATCCGTTTTTATCACCAAACTCCATATACTACCCACCACTGCGACCTGTATGCTCTCGTTGGCCGGCCCTCGCTACATATTCGTCGCCAAACCTGGCTCCAGGTCATCTATAAGTCTATGCTAAGTAAAGCCACGCCTTATCTCAGCTCACCATAGCAACACCCACCTGTAGCACGCGCTCCAGCAGGTATATTTCACTGGTCATCACCAAAGCCAGCACTTCTTTTGGCCGCCTTTCCTTCCAGTTCTCTGCTGCCAATGACTGGAACGAATTGCAAAAATCTCTGAAGCTGGAGTCTTATATCTCCCTCTCTAACTATAAGCATCAGCTGTCAGAGCAGCTTACTGATCACTGTACCTGTACATAGCCAATCTGTAAATAGCACAACCGACTACCTCATCCCCATATTATTACTTACCCTCTTGCTCTTTTGCACCCCAGTATCTCTACTTGCACATCATCATCTGCACATCTATCACTCCAGTATTAATGCTAAATTGTCATTATTTTCGCCTCTATGTCCTATTTATTGCCTACCTCCCTACTATTTTTCTTTTCTATTGTGTTATTCACTCTACGTTTGTTTATGTGCAACTCTGTGTTGTTGTTTTTGTCGCACTGCTTTGCTTTATCTTGGCCAGGTCGTAGTTGTAAATGAGAACTTGTTCTCAACTGGCCTACCTTGTTAAATAAAGGTGAAATAAATAAAACTAAATAAAAAATCACCCAGTTCTCAATCAAAATGTTTTGCGGCTGTTGAAACAAAATGAAGTAATCACCCAGTTCACCATGAAAATGTGCCAAGAGAAAGTAGAAAACAACAGACAAAGAAAGGAGAAGGTGAAAAAGCTTGTACAACTGTTCAGTGACAGGAAATGACAACCTCTCGACAGTGAACACAGAAACAGATGTCCTGTTCTGCTGATTTCTTTAAGAATGATTTAGTTGTGAAAGGCACTATACTTTATCTGTCATATTCAGTAAACACACAGTATATTTCCTATCTGGACTTTAACACCCAGTGTTTCATCGGACATGTGTGAATTAGGTGCCGTCAAATGTGTAACTGCTGTAGGCCTAATGCAGGGTCTGTTTCCATTTCCTATTGGATGATGTGGGTCTACATCTATAGTGCTAAGTCCATCCAGGGCCCTGGTTGGTGATGAACATCTGGCCAAACATAGTCGTCCTTGGAGGAGCCAGACCCAATTTAGTGCCGTGTTCAGGGGTAGCAGGGTGAATGCACTGGCACCAAGACCCATTCCCTCTCTCCTTCCCCTCTGTCCGGGCCCTCGTAGAACGAGGGAAGTCAATGTTAAGTCAATGTTGGTTCTGTCTGGCAGCCTGTTTTACTTGGCCCACAGTGTGCCAGTCACTCAGGAGACACTGCTGGTAAAATGCAAGTAAAACGCAATATTTGACTTCGCGAGAAGAACAAGAAAAGGACACAAAATAAAACTGATGTATTCAGGAAGTCATTAACTCTGGGGCGGAACGAATTAAATTCAGTTTAGAGTGTTTGTTTTGGAGGCCGGGGATTCAGTTGCAAAGAAGAGTGTAACGCTCGTCGTCCTCCTCATCTGAGGAGGAGAAGTTTGAAGGATCGGAGGACCAATATGCAGCGTGGTAAGTGTTCATCTTGATATTTATTAACACAGAGAACACTTAACGAAACTATACAAAAATAACAAACAACGAACGTGAAGCTAAGGAATAATAGTGCTGACACAAAAACACTACACATAGACAATCACCCACAACCCAAAATGACAAAACAGGCTACCTAAATATGGTTCCCAATCAGAGACAACGACTAACACCTGCCTCTGATTGAGAACCATATCAGGCTGAACACAGAAACAGACAAACTAGACATACAACATAGAATGCCCACTCAGATCACACCCTGACCAAACAAAACATATAAACATACAAAGCAAACTATGGTCAGGGCGTGACAAAGAGGTGATGCAGGTTCAGAGAAGACATTAGACTGGTACCCAAGGTCACCTGGCCATATACAAACCTTTCAATCAACATGACATATTTGGATTTATATAGTTACATTTATATCTAAATCCACTGATTATGGTAATTTCATCTACAGTATCTATCTAGATTGATTTCGTCATATACTAGTACATACATTCATTTATTTAGGCCATACAAATTAAATTAAATGATTAACTGACACCCCCTCTTAAAAGTCAGAACATTTTCAAAGTTGAATGATTAATCAAGCAACCAGCAATACACAACTTCCTCTCGGACTCGGATTAGGTCTGAACTATGCCTCTTTTAGCCTCCCAGAAGGCAAACATCTCTTGATTAGGTCTGAACGATGTCTCGTTTAGCCTTCCCAGAAGGCAAACATCTCTTGATTAGGTCTGAACTATGTCTCGTTTAGCCTTCCCAGAAGACAAACATCTCTTGATTAGGTCACTAGGTGTTGAACTATGTCTCGTTTAGCCTCCCCAGAAGACAAACATCTCTTGATTAGGTCACTAGGTGTTGAACTATGTCTCGTTTAGCCTCCCAGAAGACAAACATCTCTTGATTAGGTCACTAGGTGTTGAACTATGTCTTGTTCTGCCTTCCCAGAAGACAGACATATCTTGATTAGGTCTGAACTATGTCTCTTTTAGCCTCCCAAAAGGCAGACATCTCTTGATTAGGTCACTAGGTGTTGAATTATGTCTCTTTTAGCCTCCCAGAAGGCAAACATCTCTTGATTAGTTCACTAGGTGTTGAACTATGTCTTGTTTAGCCTTCCCAGAAGACAGACATCTATTGATTAGGTCACTAGGTGTTGAACTATGTCTTGTTTAGCCTTTCCAGAAGACAGACATCTCTTGATTAGGACACTAGGTGTTGAACTATGTCTCGTTCTGCCTTCCCAGAAGACAGACATCTCTTGATTAGGTTTGAACTATGTCTTGTTTAGCCTCCCAGAAGACAAACATCTCTTGATTAGGTCACTAGGTGTTGAACTATGTCTCGTTCTGCCTTCCCAGAAGACAGACATCTCTTGATTAGGTCACTAGGTGTTGAACTATGTCTCGTTTAGCCTCCCAGAAGACAGACATCTCTTGATTAGGTCTGAACTAGGTGTTGAACTATGTCTCGTTTAGCCTCCCCGAAGACAGACATCTCTTGATTAGGTCTGAACTAGGTGTTGAACTATGTCTCGTTTAGCCTCCCAGAAGACAGACATCTCTTGATTAGGTCACTAGGTGTTGAACTATGCCTCGTTCAGCCTCCCAGAAGACAAACATCTCTTGATTAGGTCCGAACTATGTCTTGTTTAGCCTCCCAAAAGACAAACATCTATTGATTAGGTCACTAGGTGTTGAACTAAAGTGCTGAAGTAATTTAACAACAGGGTGAACTTTTTTTTTGCTAGCCTCAATTTCAAAATAAATAAATGTTTAACCTTTAATAAAGTTTTGGTTTGCTTTCTGTGAAGTTCTGTTTGCATTCTGAAGTTAGCGATGTTTGCTAATTGGATTTAGCCATTGAAAAGCACGTTACTTTTCACTTGCATTTTTGTTATATAATCGGGTAAATTAAGACTTACCAGCTTTATTATAGAATATTTTTGTTATTGCTTGTCACATATATGCTGCCGAGTGGCGCAGCGGTCTAAGGCCCTGCATCTCAATGCTAAAGGCATCACTACAGACCCTGGTTTGATTCCAGCCTGTATCACAACCGCCCGTGATTGGGAGTCCCATAGGGCGGCACACAATTGGACCAGCGTCGCCCGGGTTTGGCAGAGGTAGGCCGTCATTGTAAATAAGATTTTGTTCTTAACTGATTTACCTAGTTAAATAAAGGTTCAATAAATATATATATATATATATATATATATATATATATATATATATATATGCTACGCTACCACATGTTAGCCTACTAGCATATTAGCTTTAGCTTTTGTCTTATCATATTGCACAGCTTTCCCCTTGCTATAATCATTGCTACTTTTATAAGTGTATATGCATATTCATATTTCATTAGAATATTTATTTACCTTCTATATCTATATTGATTTATGTTTATATCCTGAGAAAAAAGGAGGCCCACACATCAAAGGACTGACATTTTGTATTTATCTAAAACAATCAGCTCCAGCAATCAGAAACAATGACTTTATTCAGATAGCCAGGATATTTGGACAGTAATGACACAAAGCAGGGAAACATTTTCCGTATAGTGAAGGTGACTACAATTCAGCGTAGAATCCGCGAAAGCGCCATTTCTATGGGTTTGCTTTTGGTTTGCTTTGAAGCAGGAAGGAAGGAAAGGCACTTCTCCCAACCAAGTCCCTCTTCTATCAGGAAGATTTTGTGCATCAAGTGGGTTCCGGTCAGGCAGGCAGGGCTGGTTAGTTCAATGGCAGGCAGGCAGTAACAATACTTTATGTCCACTTCATTTCCATTGCAAATCAGGCCCTGAGCTCCCTGGGTTCCCAGAATTCCCAGCAGCTCCCCGTTTCCCCGAAACAAGCAGAGTAACAGGGACTCATTAACAGCAATGAGACTATAACTCTGATAGCTATCCCTGTCCTAACAATACAACCCAAACCTGGGTTCTGATGGTATTTCTTTCAGAATTTGATTGAGCCTGCTGGAGTGCATTTTTTTAACTATTCCTGATATTTTGGACTTCATATTTTGCATTTGAATATTGATTGATATTGATATTGATTGATATTGATATTGTACTCCAATGTTGAAGAGAGTTAGCAAGCAAGCGTAAACCTGTACCCTGTGCATGCAACCAATACATTTTGATTGGATTTATTCCACTGATTCCATTGCACGAGTGAAGCTGAAGTATTTGTAAGAAAACAAATACTGTTTGAACCCAGTTTGCTAACAATGGGATCTGGTGAGGTGGTTGTGGCTTTGTGATGTGCCTGGGTTCATCCAGTGTTCCGTAATGGGATGTGTCCCAGACCACGTCTTTCCAACAGTCAACAATGGCTGTGACAGGTGGAATGTACATCAGACCTTGGCCCCTGCTCTACACACAAAGCCCCCGACAGAACTAACCCTGTCTAGATCTGGTGTTCACTGACCAAATACTCCGATGGCGTGCGCCTGCGTGCATGCGAGCGTACGTGTGAGCATGCATATGTATGTCTGTCATTCTGTGTGTCAGTGCGTGTGCATGTTCTGAATTGTTCCCATTAATATGAATACAAATGGAACATGAATCCCATGGCTGTACTGGTCCAGTGACTTGTCTCATGTCATTGAAAACTGCATGAAACACTTTGAAACCCATTAAGGTTGGAGATGGGAGTGTTGCTCAGGTTTGACTTGCTCTGCTTTTCCAGTCAGTGGGAATAACCCTCCACTTCAGCCTCATTGTCTACTCATTTACAGTAGAGGGCCCCCGCTTTCAAGAGGGCCCCGGCAGAAACATGGTGAAAGGACGTTCTCTCTCAAAACAGGACCCAAGCCCCCGCCCTTCTGTTCTTTCTCAAGAGTTCCTCCTGAAACTATTTGGCAAACAATGGTGAAAAAAGACAGACTTTGAAGGAGGAAAACAACAAGCCGTTCCTGAACCACCCACACCCCATCTGCTGTGGTATTATCTTGTCTCTCCTTTTTGGTATTAACATTATGTGCTGACATGATTTCCTGATTCTATGTTGTGGTGGTGGTGGTTGTTAGGGGCTACCACCGGTGGATGTTGTTTTGTTGTTTTCGGGGCATTCGTTGCGATATGAAACAGCCAAGGGAGAAATCTCAAGAAAAAAGAATCCACCCTATGTGCATCTAATTGTCCATTCACAGCCCTCTTAATGACTGGTCAGTTCCTCTGCCCTGCCATTTTCTGTCCAATTATTTATTTTCTCTCCGTCCGGATAAATGGAGACAATGAGGCCCTCCAGCGCATAATGACTCATTAAAATTCAGCAGTTCAGTGCTGGCACTTGGCTTTCTCCCTCGGACCCATTGGGGACTGCTGCTTGGTGGCATGCGTGCTAGTGCCAACTTGAACATTCTAGATTCTACCCAGTGGACTAAAGGAGCAGGCAGGCAGGCAGACAGGCAGGCAGGCAGGCAGGCAGACATTCTCGGTCTTCTTTGCCTGTAAGTTTAACTCTGTTTGAACTATTGAGGTTCTTTCTTCTTCTTTTTTACAGTGCAACTACCCACATCAGAGGTGGGAGGGGTTTCCCAGAGCTGTGTGTGTGTGCGTGTGTGTGTGTGTGTGTGTGTGTGCGTGTGTGTGTGTGTGTGTGTGTGTGTGTGTGTGTGTGTGTGTGTGTGTGTGTGTGTGTGTGTGTGTGTGTGTGTGTGTGTGTGTGTGTGTGTGTGTGTGTGTGTGTGTGTGTGTGTGTGTGTGTGTGTGTGTGTGTGTGTGTGTGTGTGTGTGTGTGTGTGTGTGTGTGTGTGTGTGTGTTAGATGTGGCCTACAGAATGGTGACAGAAATAAAGACTGATGAAACCCTAAATAGTATTTTAGCATAGTGTTTCAAGTGAAAACGAACTGATTCAAATGGAAGCCTGTAGTGAGGAAAACTAACTGATTCAAATGGAAGCCTGTAGTGAGGAAAACTAACTGATTCAAATGGAAGCCTGTAGTGAGGAAAACTAACTGATTCAAATGGAAGCCTGTAGTGAGGAAAACTAACTGATTCAAATGGAAGCCTGTAGTGAGGAAAACTAACTGATTCAAATGGAAGCCTGTAGTGAGGAAAACTAACTGATTCAAATGGAAGCCTGTAGTGAGGAAAACTAGCTGATTCAAATGGAAGCCTGTAGTGAGGAAAACTAACTGATTCAAATGGAAGCCTGTAGTGAGGAAAACTAACTGATTCAAATGGAAGCATGTAGTGAGGAAAACTAACTGATTCAAATGGAAGCCTGTAGTGAGGAAAACTAACTGATTCAAATGGAAGCCTGTAGTGAGGAAAACGAACGGATTCAAATGGAAGCCTGTAGTGAGGAAAACTAACTGATTCAAATGGAAGCCTGGAGTGAGGAAAACGAACTGATTCAAATGGAAGCCTGTAGTGAGGAAAACTAACTACAGCGACTCTGTGGCATCCTACAGACAGTTTTCACTTTTCCAGTTTTCAATAAACAGTTTACAAAAATTCCAGCTGAAGAACTGTCATTACTAATATATTCATGTTTTAGATGGGTGAGGGATATTTGTATATTTTGTTCATTACTCTGCTGTTAATACAATCCCTAAATTGAGCATGGCAGCGCAGCAGTCATGTTCTTCAGGAATTCAGCACAGAACAAAATGTGTTATGAAGATGCATTTTGAGATTGTATTAACAGTGAAATAATGAATCAAATACACAAATAGTGTAGTTCTCCTTTAATCTGTAATACATGGCTCTGTGTTCGACAACTGCTGTCTACTATACAGATGTGAGAGCAGGAGGAGGGTGGAGCTAAACAGACGGTACCTCAAGCTGCTCAATACGTGCTGCTTAGAACTTTCCACAAAGCTTACTTATTCAAAGCTAACCGAGAACGTTTAACACGACCCTATTCTGTTGTCGTGACCCTATTCTGTTGTCGTGACCCTATTCTGTTGTCGTGACCCTATTTAGCTGAATCAATCATTACTGGAGGTTGAGAAAATAAATGTCATATATCATCCTACATTTCAAGCCTAGAGCTACTTCAACCTAAACTGGTCCGAGACCTGTTTGTGCTGTCATGTCAAACAATGACAATAGGAATTGGCAAGATGGTACAGACAGATCTGGGACCAGGCTAACTTCAACCTATCACACAATAACAAATTTACATAAAAAAAAGGCACAGTCAGTCAATGAGAAAAGTTCATTTTTATTTCTTTACAGAGAAACGGCCAGCAAATGGGTTAGCTGTGGCGTGTGGATGACCTAGTTAATATAGATGATGACATAGTTCACAGTTTAGTCATTAAAAACATACACTGCGATAATATAAAGAAAAACACTGCATTCTGTGGACATAAAGTAGAGTATGGTGGTCTGCACACAGACAAACTGAACAGACATTGAGGCTGTTACAAACGGCACCAAATTAAGATTACGTAGAGATTATTTGATTCTGTAGTGTGGATTACTGATTGTACTGTATGCTGCATGAAGTCTGTTAATAATCCAATTTGGAAATGATGATAAAGCATTAGAAGACACAAATATGTTCTGCACATTGTAAACTGGGTTACAGTGAATTGGCATCTTATGACTTCTGAGGAATTGACCCAAAACACATACATGAACGTTCTCACATGCATTCTGTCATAGTGAATAAGAAGACTCTCTGTCTTTCTTTGTAAGCTTTCAGTGGCCCTGTTTAACTCAGATAACAGTACAGTATGCTGCCCTGTTTAACTCAGATAACAGTACAGTATGCTGCCCTGTTTAACTCAGATAACAGTACAGTATGCTGCCCTGTTTAACTCAGATAACAGTACAGTATGCTGCCCTGTTTAACTCAGATAACAGTACAGTATGCTGCCCTGTTTAACTCAGATAACAGTACAGTATGCTGCTTCGTCAATCAAAACAACTGTTCTGTCCTTACTTGTTCATGCTTGGTCCCCTGGGACAACACACACACGAACACACACACATCTGTGTGTCGTCCTGTCTGCATGAGTCCAGCTGACGCGTTACTCAGTGTGTCTGGTGTTATCTTACCCCACTTCCTTAAACCCCACATCATGACTAATCGCAATTGGTCAAGCATAGCTTCCAGGCACCTGTTGGATCAGGTGGCATTCTATTGGTCTATTGGTATCTGTTGCATCATGTGATATTCAAATAGATCTGTTCTATTGGTCCCACTTTGCTTTCCTGCAACTTGGAATGGAGACAATGTTCCTTATTGGTCATCTAGGGAATGATGATATAAAATGTAGTAATGGGTTATGGAATTTCTACTGTACTTAGATCCACCACCCACCCATTTCCATTTAATAGACATTGTGATATACCCCTACTTTGTTACTGGTGTTTAACGACTACATTGGAAATAACACGAGAAATAATGTGATGAACATAAATACATATTTAAGATATTTCTAAGATCAAAATAACAACAAAATGAACATTTAAGAATTCAAATTAACAACTGAATTAAGACTGGTCCACTGATGTAAATATCTGTGTGCATATTTAAGTTATACAGCTCGGCCTCATACTGTAGTGCACTACTTGACCAGAGCCCTATGGGCCCTGGTTAAAAGTAGTGCACTGTATAGGGAATAGGGTGCCATATGGGATTCAGTCTGTGAACAAAAAAAATCTTAATCCCAGAGCTTCATTCCAAAAGTATCTGTTTCTCCATCTGCTTCACCAAGGACTTGGGCCTAAGCGTTATTCTGTCTCTGTCGTACACAAGTCCGCGGCAGGCCTACACGCTGCTGTCTCAACAGTGCACACAACACAACAACTTGTGCAGACCTGGGTCGTGTTCATTAGGCACCAAACAGAAGAAATAAGAAAAGCTCATTTTCCATTGCAATATATCTTAAAAACATTTCCATTGTGTGCCCTAATGAACACAACCCTGAACTTGAAGAAGGAGTGGCTGTACTAGATGTGTGTGTGTGGGGGGGTCCGACTCCTCACAGAGGAATTTTGGCTCGCCTTTGATTTGATTTCTTTGTCAAAGTCAGTCTTTCTGTCTTTCCATGGTTAAGGTAAAACGAAAAAGGTTTGTATAAAATCAGCAGGCACTTCAATATTTTTTCTTCGATATGTTCAAATTGGCACGGGGATAGCCTAGCACCCTCCAATCCTCGTCCTCCAGTTCTCACATTTCCATGAGACCTGGGTTGTGTTCATTGGGCACCATACAAAGAAAAAGGGGAGGGACTTCTTGGACTTGTAGAATAGGAAATGGTCATCTTCGTTGTCTGTTGCAAAACATATTGATGAACACGTCCCTGGTGAGTAATGAACAGTCACCTAAGGTCTGGATAGGGTGGTGTACACCGGCTGGTCCCAGCTGGAGGTGGGGGGACTGTGGGTGGGGGGAATGGACAAACTGTTGAGGATGGGGCTCCCGTGGTACGCCCTTCTGGAGGAGTGAAAGTAAGGGTACTGGTACAGGCTGGAAGGGTAGCCTGAGTAGGGGTTGTAATAGTTGGAGCTCTGGAGGTCTGTATAGTCACACTGAGAACTGGAGAAGGAAGCTGCAGCTGCGGATGACGTCACGCAGGTCTGGGCTGTGTAGGAGTGGGAGTAATCTGAGTGGGAGGGGGAGCTGTGAGAGTGACTGTCGCCGCTGTAGTGGCTGGGGCTCAGCTGCTCCGTCTTGATGTGGGCCCGGTGCTGTGGGACCGCCTCGCTAGAAGTTGAGGAAGAAGCAGACATGGTGGCACTCTTGCGGCTCCAAACGGCACCGTTCGCTGTGGCGTGGCTGTATGATGTATACGAGCCGGCACCAGATGCAGGGTTTGGTCCATGGTGGCCGTGGTGGTCCACGCCTGCGCCAGCGGTGGAGGCATGGCCGTTGAGCGGTAGATACTGGTCAAACTCATGCACGTCGAAGGCCTCCATGTTGCTGATGACGTCGGTGCTGAGCTCGGAGATGTCCACGTTGCTGAAATCGATGTTCTGTCGGCCGCTGTCCAGCAGGCGCCGTCCGTCGTGCTTCATGTCCTGTTTGCCCCCGTGGTGCAGGTCCGTTTTGGGGGTGGTGGGGGGTGTGGGTGGACCGTGGGGTTGGCCTTGAGGATGGTGAAACAGAAACATGTCAGCTGTGGTGTAGACCACACTCGGGAATGGTCCAAGTGATCCAAATATAGTCGAATTTGATCACATTTAATTAATTGGTGAATTTAGAATGTCATGAAGCTTTGGGGACATTGTGTAAAATCGAAATATTATTAAGAGTTACCGCACAATTAGCTCCTAAAAAACAACAGACATTGTAAAGTATTGACTATCCTTAGCCATTTACACGTCATAAATCTAAATAGTTGACTACATAAGATGTTAATTGTGCTATTTTGACACATTCTTTCTCATCAACTCACCTGCATGTTCAGGGTGGTGGTGTCCATCGGCTAGGCCTGCCAACAATCCTGGTTCAGCCTTGTACATGTGATTCCCCAGCTCTGCACCAGAGTCGGAGTCACTCTGCCCAGGTTTCACACTCTTCCGACGCCGAGGCTGGTACTTGTAGTCGGGATGGTCTTTTTTGTGCTGCACCCGAAGTCTCTCCGCTTCCTCCACAAATGGCCGCTTCTCATTCTCTGAGAGTAAGCTATGGTAATAGTGTGAACAGAACATGTAAATGAACTATTCAGTTGGTGCATTGTAATAGCCTAATTATAAAACCCCTATATTTTTTATTAATTAGGCCTATTTAAACAGGGAAGATAATTCTGGTCATTAGGCCACAATTATCCAAAGTGGAAAAACGTACTTTCCTCCCTGTTTTTCTTTCTAAATTGTGCAAAAATGTGCATGTTTTCTATTGATGAACTGTATAGACTTCACAGAATAGTGACTGGAGTGATGACCTAATTCGTTTCTATTTAGTGACACATCTCTTTCAAATCAGATTCAGACATTTTACTGTATCAAGTATACTTGTTTTTGTTTGATAGGCCTATGTAAATTATATATTTTTTTAGTTATAAACATTTCCACTTGGTCCTACTTACCGCCATAGCTTCCCCAAAGTCTTGCTCAGTTCGGCATTGTGCAGATGAGGGTATTGGTCCGCGAGCTTTCTGCGCGCCGCTTGCGCCCACACCATGAACGCGTTCATCGGTCTTTTGACATGGGGTTTATTTTTCAGCGAGCCATTTCCCCGAACGGGCATGGGGACGAGGGACCAGTCGTATCCCTTGAGAACCTGCGACACCGCGTCACGTATGCAGGCTGGGAATCGGTCATCATCCTCGCCGTCCAGTTTCTTTCCTATACCAGCGAGGAGTGATCCGTGTCCATCTGATCCCGTTGGCGACGAGGGCGCATCCGAGTCGGAATCATCCTGCGACATGGAGCTCGTAGTCCCCGCCGGGCTACACGGTGGGTCGCTGATGGACTTGTCATGCTCTGCGGTCATTTTTAACATTTGATCAGCCTCAAAAGGATTATATCCGGTGTAAATACTCTAGTGTCGTTGATTATTATTTTTTGCGTCGCCGACTATTCAAGTGAAAATAATGAGCTAGAACAATTGCGCATTTGACGCACGCTGAACCATGGTAGGTAGACTCCTTCACAACATCAACCAAAACTCAGTTGTTTTCCCTTTATGTGTTTGTTTGTTTTTTCTTCGTCCTGTCCTGTGCTGTCAGGGGTGGTACAGTTCTGGACGCAGCAGTCTTCACAGTGAGCGCAGACTTTGGGCGATAGAGGAACTTTACTTGAAGTTTGGAGCCCTCACTCCACCTTCTGCTTCTGATTGGTTGAGCCTTATCACCATTTTCGTTTCCGATTGGTTGTGGTTTTGAATGGCAAGTCATTTGTAAAAAAATAAATAAAAAAATATATGTTTCTGTATTAATGTTTTCATGTTTTCCTACTCACCCCAGCATGCACTCGTTTAGTGCGGATCAGCCTACCTATTTCGCAATCGCAAATAACGATTGAACCGTTGTTTAATGCATGGAAAACACCTCCAATGTGACGTTAACTTTATCACAAAACATGAAAGTGTCAGAAAGAACGATTTCCAATCTTACGTCCAGTAGCATATTTACACATCAAGGAATTGAAGTTATTTATAAAGAATAGTTCTAGAATATTCCTCCATAAACGTACTGATATGTTTTGGTATGTAAAATATTTTGGAAAAACTTGGGAGGCATACTTTACTTTTGTTCCATACTTTCTAGACTATTTCACTATTAAGTTGCATTGCATTATTCACAAATAATATGCTTTAATTCATTATCCTTATGTTGGGTAGCCTAGTAAATATGCATTTATCCTGGTCCAAAAATTACTTATTTAAGCAATATTGTGATTTCAAAAGATACTTGACATAATCCTATGAACATATTATTTGTGATATTTCATTACCTTAGCAGTTTGATTCCTAAAACAATGTTAATGTCCTCAGTGCGCTTTAAAACACACTCATAAACACATGTGTTGTATTTATTGTCTAAAATGTCATCTAATAACATGCTGACGCTTTTGAAAGAATTGCATTTATATCCTGGATAAATAATGGTAAATATGAGTTTTAAAACATCCAATGACAAAGACAATATTTATGTCATGTTGCAAGGGGGCATTTTAATTTAAACCATTGCATAGAAAACGTTTTGATATGAAATACAAGTTTCTAGGTATTACAAATATGTAATAATATATATCCACGTCAGGGATTTGGATAAAAGCATCACATTAACTCTCTATTCTGCACAGCCACTTCATTGTTGAAGATGAAAGTCATTCGTTTCCAGTCCTTGCGGACATTTTGACAGGGTTTATTTTCGTAGATGAAGTTTTGTTTGGACAAAATAGTCACCGACAATCGAAATTCATTCACATGGGATAAGACTATCAGGCGAAAATATTGTAAAGAGGTAGGATATAAAAATGTCCAGGTAAAAAAAACATTTCGTTAATTTTTTTCGAATGGCAACAGATTTGTAATGTTATAAATTGGTCAGATATTTGTTAAAAAATTGTAGTCGGACGCTGGAATAACAATTATAATTGGCTCCACGATAGCTTGTACATTATTTAAAAATCAAAATAAAATATAAACTTTTTGAACGCGCAGGGAGTTGGCTATTCTGGGTCCCATTCTAAAAGCTATTGAGACAAACCCGTATTAATGAGAGGTATGAGAACATAACCAACTCTCCACAGTCGGTTCAGCGCGGTGTCCAGTGTAGTCAGTGGTGCTCTGGGTTGTATTTCTGTAGCTGCAGCGCTCTCTTGCCCATCAGACGCCGTCGACCAATTAGGATTCGCCAGTGGCACGGTACCACCGCAAGTCAGCGCATAGATATCTGCCCACTTTGTGCCAGGGCCATGGAATTCAATCTGAAAATGTGAAGTACAAATGAAAAGTAATTGTGAAATGAATACATTATGGTTACATAGGCCTACTAAGACACATGTTTTATTGTTGAAGGTCATTCTAATAAATAACTTGTGAGAGATCAAATCAAATTGTATTTGTCATCTTAACGTGAAATGCTTACTTACAAGCCATTAACCAACAATGCAGTTCAAGAAATAGAGTTAAGGAAATATTTACTAAATAAAATAAAAAGAAACACAATAAAATAACAATAATGAGGCTATATACAGGGGACAGGTCTGGTCCTAGTTGCCTGTAACATTGCAGTCAGTCGTAAAGGTCACACAGAGACAGCACTGTTCTGAGCTTGCCAGGTGGCAAAATAAGTTCAATGCCTATGGTGAACTTAAAAGTATTGTGGAAAACACGTTTTGAAAAGACTAAATGAAAACTTAGTCCACATGGCAATAAAAAATGAGAATACAAAAAAACAGACACATAATCAGGGTGCTCATTTCATTTACACTGTAGCAGTGACTCTCATCTCACTTTTAGTTGCCTATGATAAGACACATATATCCCTGTGAGGGGCACAGCCTGCATTTGAATTGAACACTCTTAACCATGTAAAGAACCCTCCTAACGTATCAAAACATAGACCTCTGTTAGCTTTAGACAACATAGCCACATCACTTACACGCTGCCAGCTCAGGGACACGTAGGCTACTGTAAAGCTCTTTTGTTAACATTATGATAGTAGTGACTATAACTGCAGCAAGGTTTCACAGTTGAACGAGGAAGTCCATCTCTCAAAGACAGATGTCTGTTTGTTATCCATGAGGAAAAAAACACAACTCACTACAGATTAAAATATTAACAGGCCTCTTTATGATATTGAAGGCTAGAGAGAACGAGCAGAGGAGATAAGATGAGAGATTGAATCACTGCCTTTGTTAGTGGCTTTGTGTGGCTCTGTCCCCATCTACATCTTTCATCACCGCTCTTTCCATTGAAAAGACACGGTATGTTTCAGTTGGCCGGCACTTTGTTTTATTCAACGCTCACCGTAGGTGCTTAGGGAACAGCTAGGCTAGGGGAATGGGAAGCCACCCTTTGGATATCTACGAATGGAATGGACAGACAGTCGAATGGGAATTGGATGGGCTGGGAGAGGTCTTTATCAATGTGGAATATGTTGTTGCTGTTCCTCTTCAATGCAGAATTGGATGTAAAAATGGGATGTAAAATATTGGAAATATCGCAATCATCGCTGTCTTCCATACTCTATTTGGAGGTAAGAAGAATGGGCTTGTAGATTAGGTCTCGTGTGATCTTTATGGGCGAACAAGATGAGAGTGAGGGAGTCCGAAAAAAAGAAGGGTTGGCCTTTTAAAAAAAAAGTGTGAATGAAAATGTTTTAATACTTTGTTAGTGAAATTACCATTGACCATCTGCTCCCTCAGCACTGATAAGAATCTATCTGTCTGTGTACTGTGTTTTTCATTTTAACTAGAAACTAGAATTTGCTTAACACGAGTTAAAAGGCGTAAGCTCCATCTGCTAGTATTTTCCTATTTCACACCACACAAATTATGTCATCAAATTCCAGAGGGTTTTGTCATTCTTTGAGAAATTCTTTAAGTCTGGAAGTTGCTTTTTATAAGTTTCTGGTGCTCCATGAAAGATGACTGGAGAGAGGTAGACAGAACTGAGGGTTTTCTGTCATACACAGAGCTAGTTTAAACATGCCTTTATACTGTAATGTCTGACACACACACACACACACACACACACACACACACACACACACACACACACACACACACACACACACACACACACACACACACACACACACACACACACACACACACACACACACACACACACACACACACACACACACAAACACACATACACACATACACACATACACACATACACACACACGTTTTGGGACATGTGGGCCCACCACAGTAAACAGTAAGACAATACTCTCTGCAGCATATCATGGAGTTCTGTGAATGACTGAATGAACAAGGAGCATTGAGATTTTCATTCTCAGTGGTTTCTCATGGGTCCCTGGGACCCTGCATTTGCATAAGATTGGATTCTCTTGAATTTTGAAGTGTAATCAGATGAGTGTAATCAAACTGCCCATTCCCTAAAGAAAATACAGACTTACTTTTAACAAAAAAAAAATGTAAGCAATCTGTGCACCTTTGTTGAATACTGTAAATTGATTTGGGACATTTTGGATTAAATAGATTTTTAATTTGATATTGATGGTCTCTGATTGCACACTTTCTGACTGACTGTCACGATCGACCATGGGAGAGAGAGAGGACCAAGGCGCAGCATGTAAAAAATACATCTTCTCTTTATTTAGGAGAAAACGAACGAAGCAAAACAACAAATAGACGACCGTGAAGCTATAACCGAACAAAATGCAAACATGCAACCTAGACTCAGACACAGACCTAAACAATGACCCGACAAAAACCTGATGCCTATGGCCGCCTAAAATATGGCTCCCAATCAGAGACAAATGAAAGACATCTGTCTCTAATTGAGAACCACTCAGGCAACCATAGACATACCTAGAACATTCACTCAACCATAGACATACCTAGAAACACTCACTAAACACAAACCCATACTCTAAACCCAACACCCCCTTTTCCATATAACCCCCCAAAACGAGACAAAACACAAACATTCCCCATGTCACACCCTGACCTAACTAAAATAATAAAGAAAACAAAGAATACTAAGGCCAGGGCGTGACACTGACTCAGCATAACAAGCTACATATCAGAGCAAGCAACGTATTCCAGAAGCCATGTACAGTACCAGTCAAAGGTATGGAGTGTGCAAAGCTGTCACCAAGGCTACTTTGAAAAATGTTGAATAAAAAATATATTTTGATTTGTTTAACACTTTTTTGGTTACTACATGATTCCATATGTGTTATTTTATAGTTTTGATGTCTTCACTATTGTTCTACAATGTAGAAATGAGTAAAACTAAAGAAAAACCCTTGAATGAGTAGGTGTGTCCAAACTTTTGACAGGTACTGTATCCGAGGAAGGGAAAGTAAAAGGCCAAGGCAGGACACAGTGGAAGAGCCAGGATGGCCAACGACAGTCTGCTCTCATTAAGAACAGTAGAGAACCCAAACAGAGTTGGCTCTGGTGGGTCACATTGTGTTGGGAGAAGGTTCAAAGACATGTTATTGATAACAATAAAAAGTTTCTCTGTGCAGTGTTGATAAATGGAGGTGAAAGTCCTAGAGCCAGAGCAGGTGAGTATAGCTGTATACTGACTAGAGTGGTTGAGGTAATCCTGTAAGTATAGCTGTATACTGACTAGAGTGGTTGAGGTAATCCTGTTGTCCTGTTGAGTATAGCTGTATACTGACTAGAGTGGTTGAGGTAATCCTGTTGAGTATAGCTGTATACTGACTAGAGTGGTTGAGGTAATCCTGTTGTCCTGTAAGTATAGCTGTATACTGACTAGAGTGGTTGAGGTAATCCTGTTGTCCTATAAGTATAGCTGTATACTGACTAGAGTGGTTGAGGTAATCCTGTAAGTGTAGCTGTATACTGACTAGAGTGGTTGAGGTAATCCTGCTGTCCTCTAAGTATAGCTGTATACTGACTAGAGTGGTTGAGGTAATCCTGCTGTCCTCTAAGTATAGCTGTATACTGACTAGAGTGGTTGAGGTATCCCTGCTGTCCTGTAAGTATAGCTGTATACTGACTAGAGTGTTTCCCCCACTAATGGTTAAGGTTAGGATCAGGGGAGGGGAAGCTGATCCTAGATCTGTACCTGGGGAAAATGTATCTCCGTAGCAAGGGATGCCAGTAGAGCCAACAGAACAGAATATAGCTCAATGTCTTGCTCAGCAAAATTACTACAACTTGGAGACTTCAGACTTCAGCTCACAATCATAGTGAGGAAGTAAGTATCGACCACTCAGAGAGACAGCAAGGAGGGCAGAACCGTAACATTGACTGACAGCTGGGTTAATACTCTGCCAAGCGGAGGGCGGGAGCGGGACTGGCCTGTGGTGGTTTCGTAGGGGTCTGGGGTCAGGAGAGGGAAACAGAGAAAAACAGAAGAGACTAGGGGAACAGAGGAGAAGAGGGAAGAGAGTAGAGTTTGGCGGCTAAAAATGTCTCCAGCGCTTGTCTTTCGCCGGTCCCTGTGTTGTTGTGGGGATTTGGAATAGTTTTTGTGAGAGAGAGAGAGAGAGAGAGAGAGAGAGAGAGAGAGAGAGAGAGAGAGAGAGAGAGAGAGAGAGAGAGAGAGAGAGGGAGAGGGAGAGGGAGAGGGAGAGGGGGAGGAAGAGAAGACAGAAAGGAAGAGAGAGATGGAAAGGAAGAGTAGGGGGGGACGTGCGTGAACCCTAAGTGTCCTGTGGAGGGAAGGAAGGTTTGAATGTTCTGCTTTTGGAGACATCTCAAAGGATCTCTGCTTTGGTGTTAAGATTTTCACACTGAGACAGAGCCTCATGCAACACGGCTTCTTCTTCTGCTCTATCCCAACACTCCCAAGCTCTGGTCAGCCAATACCCCACGCCATGTCAATAATACTCTACCGCTCAAGTAATGCACATACAAAATGAAATGACAGAATCACCCACGGGAAAGCTATATCTTTTAGTCTGCCTCTGTTTCTAATACACTTAAAGCACGTCTCTTTGCTTGGAACAATTTATTTAAAGTAGATATATGAATTGGCGCAGGCTTCCCGCTTGGCAGAACTATATATTATATATGAATTGGCGCAGGCTTCCTGCTTGGCAGAACTATATATTATATGAACAACGCTGGCTGAGAAGTCATGTATAGGAGCCTTGACAGGACCATCAACAGGTGTGTTATGTTCCTTCTATTTTATTTTATACACAGGGGTATTTCAGGAGTACTACTGGTTTTTCTGATCTACACGATAGAACCCACCTGGTCCATATCAGTCCCTGATTAGAGTGGAAGAATGGAAAAAAGTACTGGAACTGGCTTCGTGGTCCAGATTTTAATTTGAGGTTCAAACAGGTTGTTCAATATTTTACAAGAGAGACCTGTTCTGAAGATGAGAAAAGGGGCTTGTGGAAATTAGACAGTAAAGTAACCAAGACCCTATTATGTAAAATAACCCTTAAACATGGTTCCCTCATTCAAAATGCAGAGCCAACTGTGAGGTTATAACCCCAAAACCCACAATAAAAAGGGTGATTGTCAACCTCAGTGAATCTAAAAAGGCTTTCATTTCAGCTTCAGCTGTATATGATGGTAAAACCTTTCTGAAAGCATTCAGGTATAATGCATTGTTAGTTGTTATAAGCATGTAAGAGTGTCTGCTAAATGACTCAAATGTAAATGTACCCCCCCTAAAAAATAAATAATAATAATAATAATATGTAAATGCAATAAGCCCTTATTAAGTATTACAAATCAACTTAATTATTTTATGTCTTTATGTGGTTGTTTTTCCACAGGCTCTAAATGGCAAAAACACTTTTAAAATTTTGTGGTCATTTTGTGCTCATTTTGAGCTAATTTTCTGGTCATTTTCAAACCTCTTGAAACTACTCATATAAAAAATTTGAACTGAGAAAATATGACGCAAAAACAAGTTTTATTTATTATTTTGGAATACAAATAAACAATGTTCTGTTAGTCAGTGTTTCCCCTTGTTGGACCGACAGCGGTGGCGGGGTCTCTTCTTAGTTGAACCACTTGGGGTCAATAACCCTGGAGCACTTTGAGTATCTTTACAGCTGTCTGTCTCCCTCTCAGCTCCTCTCTCCTTGTGTTCATCTCCATGGAGATCTAATGAGGCCAATATCTAAGGAAAGAAAATAACTAAGTCTCATTAGGAAAACAAAGACATATTTTCATTCATGTTCCCAGGTAAAATTAATGTATAAAATGGTGGTGTTTTCTTAGGTCTTTATAGTGAGATATAAGTAATATGTCAGATAGGCGCCATGTTTAACTACAATGGGTAAATGTCACTTTATTAACCTATTATAATGTTGTTCCTAGAGTCTTTCTCAGACCCCCCAATACCCCTCATCTGTCCTTCACATCACTGTATCTGTAGTAGTCCTCTGACACTGATCATGAGCAGCAGGCCCATGTCCTACAACCAACAGCAGAGAGCCAGAGACAGACAGCCTGCAGCCTCTATCCTCCTCTCTTCTGCCCCAGTGATCACTTCCACCATCATCTTCCACACAAACTCCCTCACTCCCTCTCTCTCCCTACTCCTGAACTCAGCTACTTGGGAGGGAAGTGTTCTGAGGCTGGCTATAGAATCACCGGTTGTCTGGTGAAAAGCACTAGCATCTCTGTATTTCTGGGCAATACTGTTTCTGGTGGCCTTGTCTGAGCAAAACTGGCCAATAGGACAGGAGCCTTTCTCCTGTTTCTGTGACCTGGACAGAATGCTAGTGTGTCAAAGGGTCTTACCCCCAATCCATCTCCTTAATATGTGCCAAGCTGAGAGGCATTGGGTCACACTTATTGAGTCCTTGGTATAACTCGACCAGGGATCAACCAACCGACCTTCTAATCTCAGAATGGACACTAACTATAAACCCACTGAGTTGGTTAGTGTTGTTTGTAGCACCCAACCTTCTAATCTCACAGTGGACACTCTAACCATAAATCCACTGAGCTGGTTAGTGTTGTTTGTAGCACCCAACCCTCTAATCTCACAGTGGACACTCTAACCATAAACCCACTGAGTTGGTTAGTGTTGTTTGTAGCACCCAACCTTCTAATCTCACAGTGGACACTCTAACCATAAACCCACTGAGTTGGTTAGTGTTGTTTGTAGCACCCAACCTTCTAATCTCACAGTGGACACTCTAACCACAAACCCACTGAGTTGGTTAGTGTTGTTTATAGCACCCAACCTTCTAATCTCACAGTGGACACTCTAACTATAAACCCACTGAGTTGGTTAGTGTTGTTTATAGCACCCAACCTTCTAATCTCACAGTGGACACTCTAACCATAAACCCACTGAGTTGGTTAGTGTTGTTTGTAGCACCCAACCTTCTAATCTCACAGTGGATAAGATTTTATTTTTTAAATAAATAAAAATCAGAAAAATATTGAAGCGAAAAAAGTGAAAGTTTATTTATTAGAAAAAGCATCCAACATGTCACCCCACTATTATTAGAATACATTTGGTGACATCATTGCTATATGGTGAAATAGCATGTTGATGATTTCAACAGGGTGACAGATTGACATATATATCTATTGGATAGAGTTTTCTCCATCACGGTAGTATGTTCTGTAGTGACACCATGTAGTGTAGCTAGAGAATGACACGGTTCACAGAGAAAGTCTGTTTTACACATTGCTGCCATATCCAGTGTTCAGAGTGCTGCGTGTTCACTCTGAGTCAGGCTTGAAGGGCTGAGCTATGGTGAGCTGTGGGGCTACCCTGCATTGGGCCAGAGACTCCCAGTCTGCCCTGTCCCTCACCAGGCCACCCTCACCCTAACCAGGCTAAAGGCCACACTCACCAGGCCACCCTCACCCTAACCAGGCTAAAGGCCACACTCACCAGGCCACCCTCACCCTAACCAGGCTAAAGGCCACACTCACCAGGCCACCCTCACCCTAACCAGGCTAAAGGCCACACTCACCAGGCCACCCTTACCCTAACCAGGCTAAAGCCCACACTCACCAGGCCACCCTCACCCTAACCAGGCTAAAGCCCACACTCACCAAGCCACCCTCACCCTAACCAGGCTAAAGCCCACACTCACCAGGCCACCCTCACCCTAACCAGGCTAAAGCCCACACTCACCAGGCCATCCTCACCCTAACCAGGCTAAAGCCCACACTCACCAGGCCACCCTCACCCTAACCAGGCTAAAGCCCACACTCACCAGGCCATCCTCACCCTAACCAGGCTAAAGCCCACACTCACCAGACCACCCTCACCCTAACCAGGCTAAAGCCCACATTCACCAGGCCACCATCACCCTAACCAGGCTAAAGGCCACACTCACCAGGCCACCATCACCCTAACCAGGCTAAAGCCCACACTCACCAGGCCACCATCACCCTAACCAGGCTAAAGCCCACACTCACCATGCCACCCTCACCCTAACCAGGCTAAAGCCCACACTCACCAGGCTCCACTCAGCTACAATGCCCCCGGCACAGCTCTATCTCTCTCTTCTCAGCCCAGGCCAGGACCACATCAAAGGCAGACGGAGCACTTCTCTCTTCACACTCACTCCTATCCACATCGACACACACACAAACACAGTATTTTTTGAAATACTTCATTTATAAAAGATGCATACATGCATACTGGCCCCGTGTGGCTCAGTTGGTAGAGCATGGCGCTTGCAACGCCAGGGTTGTGGGTTCGATTCCCACGGGGGGCCAGTACAAAAAAAGTATGAATGTATGTACTTGTAAGTCGCTCTGGATAAGAGCGTCTGCTAAATGACTTAAATGTAAATGTAAATGTAAAACTTGGTGAATGAAGAGAGAGATAAGGTGTGCTATTGCCATTGACAACTTCCCTAGCTTAGCCTGCTGTGTCCTACTGTTAGCCCAGCAGTTAGATGTGACCCAGCCAGGTTCTCACATATATGAAGGTAAATCCTCTATGACGGATGTTTCATTCTCCGTCCTGTCCTCCCCTCACACTCCCTCCCCTACTGTTGAGTTAATGGTGGATATTTTCACTCTTGGACCTTGGGACAAATCTATTTTCCAGGTTGACCACTATGTAGTCAGGTCACCATCGGGGGGGGGGGGGGGGTGTTCCATTCCTATTGGCCGTGGCTGGTTCCAATCAGAGTTAACAGCTGCTGCGCATTAGCTCCTCCCATTGACCCATGACCCTTCGCTCCCCTAGATTAGTTCTATTAAAACATGGTAATGAGGGGTTTACTCGTCCAATTTCAGGTTTTATTCAGATCTTTTAGTGGGC
>NC_074698.1:33163014-33212091 GCF_029448725.1 Salvelinus fontinalis | reverse complement strand
CACACACACACACACACACACACACACACACACACACACACACACACACACACACACACACACACACACACACACACACACACGCACGCGCACGCACACGCACACGCACACGCACACACACACACACACACGTGCGCACACGCACACACGCACGCACACACACACACACGCACACACAGTGCATAATGGTTTTACCTGTTGACACAACAATTCCTTTCAGAGTGTTTCAAGTGTCTCGATAAAGGGGATACGCAGGCAAAGTATTTAGGCCTAGAGCCATATCACTGAGGTTTGTGATTCCATGAACAGACAAAGTAGCTGTTCCTGGTTTCTTTTCCACAGTGACAGGATAAGTGGTCAGATGCACGGGGAACGTTTTGGGGAACTTTGTTCCCATCCTGTATCTAGTCCCAGACACAGACAGGGGGAACAGTGTATGTTCTTTATTTGTCTCTGCCGTATCCCTCTCCTCCCTCTCCTCCCTCTCTCTTCTCCCCCCTCTCCTCCCTCTCTCTTCTCCTCCCTCTCCTCCCTCTCTCTTCTCCTCCCTCTCCTCCCTCTCTCTTATCCTCCCTCTCTCTTCTCCTCCCTCTCCTCCCTCTCTCTTCTCCTCCCTCTCCTCCCTCTCCTCCCTCTCCTCTCTCTCTCTTCTCCTCCCTCTCTCTTCTCCTCCCGCTCTCTTCTCCTCCCTCTCTCTTCTCCTCTCTTTGTATCATATACATATGGTCTGGATTAGACTTGTGGTGTGCTTTAGTCTTCCAGATTGTCTGCTTTTTTGATCCCAGATTCTCATAAATCATCTTTGTAATTTGCCAGTGAATTAGATGGCGCAGGACATCTAGCAGTTTGGAGGGGCGGTGGAATGTGAAGAGGGGTGGAGGGGGATAACAGAACAGAGAAGCGCCCCTTGGCTTTACGGGAAATGGGAGGCCTTTCCGCTATAGTGAGACCACGATGGCTTGTCGTCTGGCTCGGGGGACTTTGCCTTGCAGCGTTAAGAGCGGTTGGCTCCTCTGCTCTGAGATACCTCTCTGGTGAATTGTTTTTACTTAGGAATAATTAAACCAACTCCCACTGGAACATATTGTAAGCTATGAGCCCCTCTGCTTCTCAATACACAGACGCATACACAGACGACCAGAGAACTGTGCACACTCACACATGCTTGCACGGATGCACACAGACACAGATGCGTGCACACACACAGACAGACAGACAGACAGACAGACAGACAGACAGACAGACAGACAGACAGACACAGACAGACAGACAGACAGACAGACAGACAGACAGACAGACAGACAGACAGACAGACAGACAGACAGACAGACAGGCAGGCAGACAGACAGACAGGCAGACAGACAAGCCAGCTAATAGCTGTATTCATGTTCAGTATGTTATTGAGCCCTGGCCTGAGAGGTCATCGAAGGAGAACTCATAATCTTGTTAGTCACCAACCAAACGTCCTTCTCCTCTTCTTTATGAGCAACAGACATGCCATCCCACATCTAATAGGGTTGTTATGCTCAAAAACACTTTGGTGCACCTGGCACTAACCTGATTAAAGCCCAACATATTCCTGGTGGCTCAGAGAATCCACCTTTGGGTTTACCAAATACAATGGTAAATACATTTTCTCTGAAAATCATTTGAATGTGAATCACATGTCTTAAACATTGATGACATGGTAGTACATGTGCAATTGAATGAAAATATACAGATGTTATATCAATTCAATTAGTGTTCTGTCCATGTTAATTCTTGTAAATGTATGTACAATTGAATAAATACTTTATATTAAATGAAAGGAGGTGGGGAAGCAGCAGAAATAGCTTTAGCCACATGCAGATACAGTACATTCTGTTTCCTTCAGATCTTCATGCATCGTCACGTCATAAACTCCATGAACACCCATCAATATCAGCATGACCAGCGTGGTGGAAGACAACGCTAGAATATCTTCCAGAGATGAACACTGTACATACACGCAGTGAGCTCCAAAGCCTCAGATGTTCTCCCAAGGACTCAAATTCAATCAGGTGTTCGAGATGTCATCAACGTCAGGAATGCAGTCTTCTCTCTCTCTCTCTCTCTCTCTCTCTCTGCCCCCCCCTCTCTTTCTCTCTCTCTGTGTTTCTTCTTCTCTCGCTCACCCTCTCTCTCATTCTCCCTCCCTCCCTCTCACTCTCTTTCTCTCTCTTTTTTCCGCTCTCAAATACCCCTCCTTTCCCCCATCACTCTAATTGTAAGTGTAGTCATTTGAAGCCAGCTGGTGAGTAAATATAGCCAACAGTAGAGGAATGTGCCATTTTCTGTGGCTTTCTCTGATTTGTCAATTTGCAACTGTTTATTGGTCAATAAAGCTCTGGCTGGGGGTCGGACAGTGAATGACGTACATAGGATTATGAAGGGGGGGTTTCTGGGAGCAATTACAGTGATTTCTTATTGGTTAATGAGGACAGATGATAGCTGTGCCCACCGATCCTGTGATTTGCTTTAGGAGCAACCCTCAGTACGTCATAAAGGACGAACATCTTGACCGATTGGCTTGTAACACAGTACGTGCAATGTCTTCTGTCTGGCTATGTAAAGATAGTGTTGATGAATGTAATGTTAATAAGGCATTGGAAATCTTGGTAAATTACTGTAGAGAAGCTTGCCTGTTACAGGTCCAGACTACACACTTTCTCCTTCATATACCCAAGCTGATAAACCCTATTCATCCTTGGTGAAGCTAGAGGGTGAGTGTTGCTTTAGAGAGAGTGTGTAGATTGTAGCGAGTCCTCACTCACAAAATTGAGTTTAATTAAAAGTTAATCAATCATTTTGTAGTCTGTTCTTTCAAGAGGCACTAAGTGTAGAGCAACAATGTAGGCTGTTAGATCATCTGTGTGTCAGCTATTAGATCATCTGTGTGTCAGCTGTTAGATCATCTGTGTGTCAGCTGTTAGATCTTCTGTGTGTCAGCTGTTAAATCTTCTGTGTGTCAGCTGTTAGATCATCTGTGTGTCAGCTGTTAGATCATCTGTGTGTCAGCTGTTAAATCATCTGTGTGTCAGCTGTTAAATCATCTGTGTGTCAGCTGTTAAATAATTTATGTGTCAGCTGTTAAATCATCTGTGTGTCAGCTGTTATATCATCTGTGTGTCAGCTGTTAAATCTTCTGTGTGTCAGCTGTTAAATAATTTATGTGTCAGCTGTTAAATCATCTGTGTGTCAGCTGTTAGATCATCTGTGTGTCAGCTGTTAGATCATCTGTGTGTCAGCTGTTAAATCATCTGTGTGTCAGCTGTTAAATCATCTGTGTGTCAGCTGTTAAATCATCTGTGTGTCAGCTGTGTGCCCATCATATCAGGTGGGGCCAGGGGTTGAGTGTTGGGGGTTTATTTTATTTTAAACCAACATGTTTATGTTCAGGTTTCAATTGGTTTTTGATAGGTGACAGTCTGTTTTGGAGGGCTGCATTTCAGACCTGTCTATCACCAGTTATCCTGGGGCGGGGAAAGGAAGAAGGGTGTGGTTACAGTTTCATCTGGATGGAGCTAGTAGGGGTTTTCCTAACAGCTACTTCACTATTTTAAACTGCTGCTAGACTAACTAGTCCTCATATCACATGCCAAACACAGGAGTGGAAACAGCAACAGGTGTTTGTGTGTGTTGAATTAGTCAGTTGTGTGTGTGTCCTGCGAGTTCATTGATTTATTTTTACAGTTTAGTGTTCAGTCTCACGCTTGCATTGTCCCCTTTATTCATAATGTTTGTAGGTCCTTTAATATGAAGTGAAGCTAAACCTTCCTATGGACTCCAGCTATGCTGGTTATGTGTATTACCTATAGCAAGTAAACCGTGTGTGTGTGTGTGTGTGTGTGTGTGTGTGTGTGTGTGTGTGTGTGTGTGTGTGTGTGTGTGTGTGTGTGTGTGTGTGTGTGTGTGTGTGTGTGTGTGTGTGTGTGTGTGTGTGTGTGTGTGTGTGTGTGTGTGTGCGTTCATGTGTGAGTGCATACGACACGCTTGCGTGAGGGCAATACACCGCTACAGGTCACATGGCGTGGGAGAGATGGGTCACAGAGGTCACTTCCTGTTCCTTGTTAAAGAGGTGGATACAGGGAAATAAGGGGACAAAGCAGAAACATGAAGGACTGGTGTAGTACAGGGACATAAAGAGTCTTTTCACTGGACCACAACGTCTGATCTTCTCATTCTCTCACAGGAATGAGCTTCTTCCCAGCCATTCCCAGGCGTTCTATAGTTGCCATGGTGCCAAGTGGCAGCCTAGGCAGAGCTCAAGTAAGTTCTGTACATATTTTATCATATATAATTGCTTTTATGTAAATATGTGTATAGACTTTTGTTTTTCAATAGCTAAATGAGTGAGGATCAAGTCTTGAATTGGACTCCTGCCCATCAATTGATGAAAATCAGCATTGTCAACAAGCTAGCTAATGCTAGCTAGCAGGTGTGTGTTTTCATTTAAATTACACCTATTGACTTTGGGTTGTTTTCCCACCAACAGTGACCCAAGAGGAAGCTATGTATGTAAAGTTGGTAGTGGGCCAGGGGTTTCATTGCTCAGGGGGATACTTCTGAAGTAAGGACTGAGTGAGCGATACTCTTTGGGGAGAAAACTTCACCACAGAGCCTCAATACAGAGAAGACGGCAGAGAGGCTTGGATGACATGAAGCTGCCTGCCTGCGCTTGGACATGCTGACCTGACCACCACCACCTCCGACCACCACCTCTGCTGACCATCTAGCTATGAGCTTCCAGATCCTCACATGGCCGCGGCTGCACATCTGGAAGCTTCAAGAAGTATTCAGACAGACTTGATCTAGCTGATCTAGCTACTGTTGTAGCCTGTATTTTCCTCAACATTTAAACATTTAGATTTGATGGTAACGTCTTAATAATCTAAATGTGTTTCTTGTATGTGTTACTGCTACTCTGCTTTAAGCTGCCATAGTACACATGAAAGGAAATTCAAATATACCATCATCATCATCATCATCATTCCTTGCTTGGAAAACATATGTTGTTTTAATAACAACAATAAACTCGTATTTCTGATCATTATGTAGTTATCCAGATCAGTTCACAAATGTACTGTGGCCAAGATTCAAATGAAGGTGTGTTGTGGATGCACTGTCTACAGTTGGTCCAGGCCTCCCACAGTGAAAAACCTGAAATTCCCTACTTTCATGCAGTTCAGCTTTAAGCTGCCATAGTACACATGAAAGGAAAATAAAATCTACCATTATCATCAAATTGCACCCGAAATCTACCGCTCAGATAAAAAAAATAAAAAAAACATTACTTAAAAAAACTTAAGCCTGTGTGAAATGAACTATTCAACACAGTACTGTAGTAATGAGGATTGTGCAGTAGGCTATAGGCCCAATACATTATCACCACATATTGGCTTTGCTTGAATTGACCTGCCATTGCATTGTTGTTCTTCTCACACCATTTCCAAATGATATTTAAAAACCTGAGCTAGGACCTACACTTAATGATCACACTAGTCATAGATTGTTGTATTACATGTGAGGCACAACTGAGTGAGCAAACATTTAAATGATGTTTGTATTGGTTCACTGGGCTGATGGTGCCTGTATCTGATGGTCAGCCTCAGTGGAGGGAGGGAGAGAGCAGCAGAGGGTCTGACTCCTACCGTCCCTACACTCTCCCTTCCTCTGCTGAGACTGACCAAAGAGGGGACACTGTCTTCCAGAATCCAGCTGACGGCAAAACTCAAGTCACACCACATTATTTCTACCCCTTTCTGCACAAATTGATGACTCTCTATGACTCGAGAAAGTGAACTATTCCTCGATATTAAAGGGATACTTCAGGATTTTGGCAATGGAGCCCTTTATCTACTTCCCCAGATTCAGATGAACTCATGGATACCATTGTTATGTCTCTGTATGTAGTTTGAAGGATGTTGCTAACTAGCATTAGCGCAATCGCTAACTAGTGTTAACGCAATGACTATGGTAACTGCTAGCATGTTAGTAGATACCATAGACTTCAAGTCATTGCGCTAACGCTAGCTAACATTGGCTCACAAAACTCCCTCTCACTTATTGCATGCTGGATGCAGCGACATACAAATGGTATCCGTGAGTTTATCTGACTCTGGGGAAGTACATAAAGACTTAATTGTCAAATCCAGAAGTAGCCCTTTTAAAAAGACACAAGTTGCAAATAATCACAACTCATGCCTTTCAATACTACTCATTCATTGCAGCTTCAGTGCTGGTTGAAGAGTGAGTGGAAGTAGTTTAATGGCACATAAAAGTGTTGAATAAAGTGTTGACAGCGCTGAAAAAAACCTTAAACAAACTCTTTGCTGTATTCGTTGACAGTATCTCTCGAATCATGGTTTTAAAAGTTTTCAAATCTCACAGTATCGACTTTGATGTGCACTCAAGGAAGCACAAGACATCTGAGCTTTCCGATTGGCCAGTGGAAGGCCTATAGATGCACTTTATTTGATCACCCGGCTGCTGGGAAGGCAGAGTTTGTACCTTCAGACAGATGAAATGGTTAAAAATGGGGACACTTCACCTAGCCGGTGCTTAGGGCTGCTGAATCAAGAGCACCTACCGCCAATAGCATGAGAGGAATAAAAAAAGGCTATATTGTTGTTCCTTTACATACATGTTTGGTGATCGACTAGGAATGTCTATTGCTGAGCAGTTCAGTTCATGGGGTCAAAAGTTTTACCAACCTCAGTGTAGTTTATAGTCTGACCTTTACCAATCTCAGTGTAGTTGATAGTCTGACCTTTACCAATCTCAGTGTAGTTGATAGTCTGACCTTTACCAATCTCAGTGTAGTTGATAGTCTGACCTTTACCAATCTCAGTGTAGGTGATAGTCTGACCTTTACCAACCTCAGTGTAGTTGATAGTCTGACCTTTACCAATCTCAGTGTAGGTGATAGTCTGACCTTTACCAATCTCAGTGTAGTTGATAGTCTGACCTTTACCAATCTCAGTGTAGGTGATAGTCTGACCTTTACCAACCTCAGTGTAGTTGATAGTCTGACCTTTACCAATCTCAGTGTAGGTGATAGTCTGACCTTTACCAATCTCAGTGTAGTTGATAGTCTGACCTTTACCAATCTCAGTGTAGTTGATAGTCTGACCTTTACCAACCTCAGTGTAGTTGATAGTCTGACCTTTACCAACCTCAGTGTAGTTGATATTCTGACCTTTACCAACCTCAGTGTAGTTGAGATTCTCACCTTTACCAATCTCAGTGTAGTTGATAGTCTGACCTTTACCAATCTCAGTGTAGTTGATAGTCTGACCTTTACCAATCTCAGTGTAGTTGATAGTCTGACCTTTACCAACCTCAGTGTAGGTGATAGTCTGACCTTTACCAATCTCAGTGTAGTTGATAGTCTGACCTTTACCAACCTCAGTGTAGTTGAGATTCTCACCTTTACCAATCTCAGTGTAGTTGATAGTCTGACCTTTACCAATCTCAGTGTAGGTGATAGTCTGACCTTTACCAATCTCAGTATAGTTGATAGTCTGACCTTTACCAATCTCAGTGTAGTTGAGATTCTCACCTTTACCAATCTCAGTGTAGTTGATAGTCTGACCTTTACCAATCTCAGTGTAGGTGATAGTCTGACCTTTACCAATCTCAGTGCAATTGATAGTCTGACCTTTACCAACCTCAGTGTAGTTGATATTCTGAACTTTACCAGGACCTCACCCGGGCTGTCCCTCTGTTCAGACCTCAGAACAATCAACACTGGGATGAAATTACACAAACACACCCAGTGTGTGTGTGTGTGTGTGTGTGTGTGTGTGTGTGTGTGTGTGTGTGTGTGTGTGTGTGTGTGTGTGTGTGTGTGTGTGTGTGTGTGTGTGTGTGTGTGTGTGTGTGTGTGTTTCTGCATGTCTGCGTGTGTGTGTCTGCGTGTCTGCGGGTGTGTCTGCATTTGTGTGTGTCTGCATGTGTGTGTCTGCGTTCCTGCCTGTGTGTGTGTCAGCTTAGAGACATGGCAGTGTTGAAAACAAACACCATAACAGAGCCACAGGACTAAAAGCAGAGCCCTGTTCTCTCCCTCCTCTCCACAAGCACTCCTTTACAGCCCAGACACCATCACACGGTGACCCCTCTTTTACACCCAACTCAGCTCCGTACAGTTATTGAATTCTATGTGTACCATTGGTGGCAGAACACAGTCAAGTTGTAAACCAGACAAGATTCCCTCATGCTGTTTTTACGTCTTGTACTTACCATGCTAAATGGGATTTTATTGAACAATTCATTTTATTACATACTCTGTCTCCGTCTCGCTGCTTCTCTCTCTCTCTCTCTCTCTCTCTCTCTCTCTCTCTCACTCTTTTTCTTCCTTCCTTCCTTCCTTCCCTCCTTCCTTCCATCCTTCCTCCATTTCTCTCTCCCTTTGTTTCTTGCATGGGTTTGGGTGGGTTGTTGCATAGGTTTGGACGGGTGGGTGGGATGTTTTGGTGGGTTATTGCATTGGTTTGGTGGGTGGGTGGGTGGATGGATGGGTGTTTTGTTGCTTGGGTTTGGATGGGTGATTTGTTAAGTGGGTTTGGGTGGGTTTTGGTGGGTGAGTCGTTAAGTGTGTTTGGGTGGGTGGGTTGTTGCATGGGTGTGTGTGGGTGTATGGATGGGTGGGTGTCTGTGTGTATACCTAATGACAGCCCATGAGAGAAGTCAGGACAGCTTTAATATTGACTGTAAATCTACCTCACTGCAAGACCTGCTGCTTAACAAGATGCTGAGTTATTAAGGCGCTGTGTAGAGAAGGAGAGAGAACGAGAGTTTCCCCTCCTCTTCCTCCTCTTTTTATGCAGTATATGCCACTGTTGGTTATGTTGTGGTTTACTGCTTACTTACTTTGCTCCCCTGTTTGTTTTGGGATTCATTCATCATTGGTAATATAACATTGATATGGCTCTCTAAACTCTCCTCATGCCTATGTCGTGCCTCTTTTGTGTCTGGAGAAGGGGAGTGTGTGTGTGTGTGTGTGTACTTGTTTTCCTACCCCAATGTCCTATCAAATCACCCAAATGTCCTGACAAGGTAGGACAATAATAACTTTTTTTAAATAGTCAGGACTTTTTTCATGTCCATAATTTATTAAAATGCTATTTTAAGCTTAATGGTTAGGTTTAGGGTTTAGGGTTTTGGGGTTAAGGTTAGGATTAGGGTTAAGGTTAGGGTTAAGGTTAGGGTTAGGGTTTTTGAGGTTACTTTTAGAGTTAGGGTTAAAGTTAGCTTAATGGTTAGGGTTAGAGTTAGGTTAAGGGTTAGGGGTTTGGGAAAATAAGATTTTTAATGGTCAAACATTTTTACTCCCCAAATTTCACAAAAATCAAGCTGTGTGTGTTGGTGTGTGCATGTGTGTGTGCACGTGCATGCATGGATTTATATGTGTGTGTATGTGTTCTTATATGCACATCTGTGTGTGACTGTATGCACGTACGGAAAATGTAATTTAATCAAATCCAACGAACGCTTGCCACCCCTCTTCGTCTTTACATTTACAGCCAACAAGGCTCTGCTACTCAGGCACATACAGTCATGATTTATGGAGGTAGTAAAGTGTGCTGCTGTTGTTAATCTCCCAGTGACGTCTCCTTTCCTCTGCTGCTGGTGACTGGGAGTCTGGGTCCAGCCAGGCTACAGGGACTGGCCGCTAGAGACCAGGGGAAATGGGACCCTAAACTGGGGGTAGAAAGTCTGGTAACAAGGGGGTAATACTCAAGACTTTGGAGGCCTTGTGGTGGTTAAAAGGTTGAGGGTTTAGTGTCTGGGGGAGAGCAGGGACATGACTGGAGTTGACAGGGCCGTGTATGTATTTGACATGGCATGCCGCAGACAGGCGTGGTCCGCGCCCCGAGACAGTGCCAGGGGAAAATTTGGCTAAAGTGAAGCAAATGTGGCACACTTCTCAGCTCCTGTCACTCTCCAACTGAGTGGCACACACTTCAGACCTTTTCTCTGTCTGGCTCATTTGCATGAAACTTTAAAGTCCCTTATTTGAATAATGTTGGAGTTGGTAGGGAATGATATGCTTTCACGTAGGAGGTAAGTTAGAGTGTGAGAGGCCATGTCAGAAGTAAATGATTGAGGCAGAGGATATCTATAAGGTGGTGTGAGTGAGTGTGTGTGTCCATCTATGTTTCTGTGTTTTTCTCTCTGTGGCCAGACTCAGAGGTGGCTGGTACTCTGCATGGCCCTGCTGAATGATCTCTCCTGATGACTGCCTACAAACTCAAATCAAATCAAATAATCAAATTGTATTAGTCACATGCGCCGAATACAACAGGTGTAGACCTTACAGTGAAATGCTTACTTACGAGTCCCTAACCAACAATGCATTTAAAAAATATATATATGATTAAGAATAAGAAATAAAAGTAACAAGTAATTAAAGAGCATCAGTAAAATAACAATAGCAAGACTATATACAGGGGGGTACCGGTACAGAGTCAATGTGCGGGGGCACCGGTTAGTTGAGGTAATATGTACATCTGTTGAAGAAGGATCGGACCAAAGCGCAGCGTGGTAAGTGTTCATGCTTTTTATTGAAAACTGAACACTAATAACAAAAATAACAAAGAGAATGAACGAGAACCACATCCGGCCAAACACAAAGAAATACAAAACATAGAAAATTAACATAGAATGCCCACCCAAATCACACCCTGACCAAACCAAAATAGAGACATAAAAAGCTCTCTACGGTCAGGGCGTGACAAAGAGGACAAATAGACTGAAAGCAAATAGTCTGGGTAGCCATTTGATTAGATGTTCAGGAGTCTTATGGCTTGGGGGTAGAAGCTGTTTAGAAGCCTCTTGGACCTAGACTTGGCGCTCCGGTACCGCTTGCCATGTGGTAGCAGAGAGAACAGTCTATGACTAGGGAGGCTGGAGTCGTTGACAATTTTTAGGGCCTTCCTCTGACACCGCCTGGTGTAGAGTTCCTGGATGACAAGAAGCTTGGCCCCAGTGATGTACTGGGCCATACGCATTACCCTCTGTAGTGCCTTGCGGTCGGAGGCCGAGCAGTTGCCATACCAGGCAGTGATTCAACCAGTCAGGATGCTCTCGATGGTGCAGCTGTAGAACCTTTTGAGGATCTGAGGACCCATGCCAAATCTTTTCAGTCTCCTGAGAGGGAATAGGTTTTGTCGTGCTCTCTTCACGACTGTCTTGGTGTGCTTGGACCATGTTAGTTTGTTGGTGTTGAGGACACCAAGGAAATCGAAACGCCCCCCTGCTCCACTACAGCCCTGTCGATGAGAATGGGGGCGTGCTCGGTCCTCTTTTTCCTTTAGTCCACAATCATCTCTTTTGTCTTGATCACGTTGAGGGAGAGGTTGTTGTCCTAGCACCACACGCCCAGGTCTCTTACCTTCCTCCTTATAGGCTGTCTCATCATTTTTGGATGATCAGGCCTATTACTGTTGTGTCATCGGCAAACTTAATGATGGTGTTGGAGTCGTGCCTGGCCGTGCAGTCATGAGTGAACAGGGAATACAGGAGGGGACTGAGCACGCATGCACTCCTGAGGGGCCCCTGTGTTGAGGACCAGCGTGGCGGTTGTGTTGTTACCTACCCTTACGACCTGGGGGTGGCCCGTCAGGAAGTACAGGATCCAGTTGCAGAGGGTGGTGTTTATTCCCAGGATCCTTAGCTTAGTGATGAGCTTTGAGGTCACTACGGTGTTGAACGCTGAGGTGTAGTCAATGAATAGCATTCTCACATAAGTGTTCCTTTTGTCCTGGTGGGAAAGGGCAGTGTGGAGTGCAATAGAGATTGCATCATCTGTGGATCTGTTGGGGCGGTATGCAAATTGGAGTGGGTCTAGGGTTTCTGGGAAAATGGTGTTGATGTGAGTCATGACCAGCCTTTCAAAGCACTTCATGGCTACAGACGTGAGTGATACGGGTCGGTAGTCATTTAGGCAGGTTATCTTAGTGTTCTTGGGCACAGGGACTATGGTGGTCTGCTTGAAACATGTTGGTATTACAGACTCGGACAGGGAGTGGTTGAAAATATCAGTGAAGACACTTGCCAGTTGGTCAGCGCATGCTCACAGTACACGTCCTGGTAATCCATGATGATCACACATTCTTCTGGAACAGCTGGTGATGTCATGCATGTTTCAGTGTTAGAGTCCCGCTCCTTGAAATCGGCATCTCTAGCCTTTAGCTCTGTGCGGATGTTGCCTGTAATCCATGGCTTCTGGTTGGGGTATGTACATACAGTCACTGTGGGGATGACGTCATCGATGCACTAATTGATGATGCCAATGACTGATGTGGTGTACTCCTCAATGCCATCGGAAGAATCCCAGAACATATTCCAGTCTGTGCTAGCAAAACATTCCCATGGCTTAGCATCTGCTTCATCTGACTACTTTTTTATTGACCGAGTCACTGGTATTTCCTGCGTTCATTTTTGTTTGTAAGCAGGAATCAGGAGGATAGAATTATGGTCTGATTTGCCAAATGGAGGCGAGGGAGAGCTTTGTATGCATCTCTGTATGTGGAGTAAAGGTCGTCCAGAGTTTTTTTACCCTCTGGTTGCACATTTAACATGCTGATAGAAATTTTGTAAGACGGATTTAAGTTTCCCTGCATTAAAGTCCCCGGCTACTAGGAGCGCCACCTCTGGGTGAGCATTTTCCTGTTTGCTTATGGCGAAATACAGCTCCTTCAGTGCCGTCTTAGTGCCAGCATCAGTCTGTAGTGGTATGTAGCCATCTACAAAAATATGCTACGGCGTATAACCAGCCAGCTGTATGTTGATAATATCGTCGTTCAGCCATGACTCTGTGAAGCATAATATATTACAGTTTCAAATGTCCCGTTGGTAGTTTAATCTTCCGTATAGGTCATCAATTTTATTGTCCAAAGATTGCACGTTTACTATCATATGGAAGGAAGTGGGGGTTTATTTGATCGCCTACCAACTCTCAGAAGGCGGCCCGCCTTCTGGCCCCTTTTTCTCCACCTTCTCTTCACGCAAATGACGGGGATCTGGGCCTGTTCCCAGGGAAGCAGTAAATCATTCACGTCGGGCTCGTCGGACTCATTAAAGGAAAAAAAGGATTCTGCCAGTCCGTGGTGAGTAATCGCAGTTCTGCAGCCCAGAAGTTATTTTCGGTCATAAAAGACGGTAGCAGCAGCATTATGTACAATATAAGTACTTTTTTTTTTTTTTTTACAAACAACGCAAAGAAACCCCAAAAAACCACAATTGGTTAGGAAGACTTAAAACGTCAGCCTTGTTCTCCGGCCCCATCTTAATAAGGGGGCTCCTCTGATGAACACTCAATGTTCATCAGCATTTTGGGGTGGGCAGTTTGTTATTTAGTCATCCTGCTGGTACCACTGTTATCCTCTATTGACAGCCCATGAGTTGTGTGTGTGTGTGTGTGTGTGTGTGTGTGTGAGTGTGTGTGTGTGTGTGTGTGTGTGTGTGTGTGTGTGTGTGTGTGTGTGTGTGTGTGTGTGTGTGTGTGTGTGTGTGTGTGTGTGTGTGTGTGTGTGTGTGTGTGTGTGTGTGTGTGTGTATGTGTGTGTGTGTGTGTGTGGCAAAACTGAAACCTACTTGAGGGTAACAGCGCTCACTGTTGCCCCTATGGGTGACCTGCCTGGTGTGGGGTTATATGGGAGACCTGCCTGGTGTGGGGTTAAATGGGTGACCTGCCTGGTGTGGGGTTATATGGGAGACCTGCCTGGTGTGGGGTTATATGGGAGACCTGCCTGGTGTGGGGTTATATAGAAGACCTGCCTGGTGTGGGGTTATATGGTTGACCTGCCTGGTGTGGGGTTATATGGGAGACCTGCCTGGTGTGGGGTTATATGGGTGACCTGCCTGGTGTGGGGTTATATGGGTGACCTGCCTGGTGTGGGGTTATATGGGTGACCTGTCTGGTGTGGGGTTATATGGGTGAACTGCCTGGTGTGGGGTTATATGGGTGACCTGCCTGGTGTGGGGTTATATGGGTGACCTACCTGGTGTGGGGTTATATGGGTGACCTTCCTGGTGTGGGGTTATATGGGAGACCTGCCTGGTGTGGGGTTATATGGGAGACCTGCATGGTGTGGGGTTATATGGGTGACCTGCCTGGTGTGGGGTTATATGGGTGACCTGCCTGGTGTGGTGTTATATGGGAGACCTGCCTGGTGTGGGGTTATATGGGAGACCTGCCTGGTGTGGGGTTATATGGGAGACCTGCCTGGTGTGGGGTTATATGGGTGACCTGCCTGGTGTGGTGTTATATGGGAGACCTGCCTGGTGTGGGGTTATATGGGTGCCAGAACATTACTCCTTCACAGGAGCGCCTGCTACTGTAAGTAACCTTGCTGAAAGATATGCACTGCAAGTGACTCTTACCGCCTTTCTTTCTCTCTCTCTCTCTCTCTCTCTCTCTCTCTCTCTCTCTCTCTCTCTCTCTCTCTCTCTCTCTCTCTCTCTCGTCCTCCCTCCCTCTCTCTAGCTTTCTCTCTATTGCACTAGCCCTCTATCCCCCTATTTCTCTCTCTCTTACTTCCTCCCTCCATCTCTCTCTCTCTCTCTCTGTGTCTTTTCCCTCCTTCCCCTCTCCTCGTCTTCTTGTTGCAATTGTGTGTGTGTGCCTAGAGAAGATTACAAAGAGTTGCTTTGTGAGGGGATGCAGCTGCTGAAATCTGACTAGATCCAGCTGAAGAGAGAAGGGAGCAGGTGGGTCAACAACACCACCCCTCCATTCACAGAATATCAGGCTGCAGATTAGCAATACACACACACACACACACACACACACACACACACACACACACACACACACACACACACACACACACACACACACACACACACACACACACACACACACACACACACACACACACACACAGTGGCACACACATGGGTTTGCACACACACACACAGGCACGTGCACATGTACAACTGTACACGCACAGACACACACTACCGTCCCACAAATAAACAACCAAACCCAACACAGACACACACTACCCTCCCACAAATAAACAACCAAACCCAACATGAACACAGTGCTCCCACTCACATAAAGAGACACCGAACAAAATCATAGTCCACCACAAGGGAAATGCTGCCCACTTCTACCAGGACACGGTAGAGGAGCCCCAACACAGCTACCAGGACACAGTAGAGGAGCCCCAACACAGCTACCAGGACATGGTGGAGGAGCCCCAACACAGCTACCAGGACACGGTAGAGGATCCCCAACACAGCTACCATGACACGGTAGAGGATCCCCAACACAGCTACCAGGACACGGTAGAGGAGCCCCAACACAGCTACCAGGACACGGTAGAGGATCCCCAACACAGCTACCAGGACACGGTAGAGGAGCCCCAACACAGCTACCAGGACACGGTAGAGGATCCCCAACACAGCTACCAGGACACGGTAGAGGAGCCCCAACACAGCTACCAGGACACGGTAGAGGAGCCCCAACACAGCTACCAGGACACGGTAGAGGAGCCCCAACACAGCTACCAGGACACGGTAGAGGAGCCCCAACACAGCTACCAGGACACGGTAGAGGAGCCCCAACACAGCTACCAGGACACGGTGGAGGAGCCCCAACACAGCTACCAGGACACGGTAGAGGAGCCCCAACACAGCTACCAGGACACGGTAGAGGAGCCCCAACACAGCTACCAGGACACGGTAGAGGAGCCCCAACACAGCTACCAGGACACGGTAGAGGAGCCCCAATACATGTACCAGGACACGGTAGAGGAGCCCCAACACAGCTACCAGGACACGGTAGAGGAGCCCCAACACAGCTACCAGGACACGGTAGAGGAGCCCCAACACAGCTACCAGGACACGGTAGAGGAGCCCCAACACAGCTACCAGGACATGGTAGAGGAGCCCCAACACAGCTACCAGGACACGGTAGAGGATCCCCAACACAGCTACCAGGACACGGTAGAGGAGCCCCAATACAGCTACCAGGACACGGTAGAGGAGCCCCAACACAGCTACCATGACACGGTAGAGGAGCCCCAATACAACTACCAGGACATTTTAGAGGAGCCCCAACACAGCTACCAGGACACGGTAGAGGAGCCCCAATACAGGTACCAGGACACGGTAGAGGAGCCCCAACACAGCTACCAGGACATGGTGGAGGAGTCCCAACACAGCTACCAGGACACGGTAGAGGAGCCCCAACACAGCTACCAGGACCCGGTAGAGGAGCCCCAACACAGCTACCAGGACACGGTAGAGGAGACCCAACACAGCTACCAGGACACGGTAGAGGAGCCCCAACACAGCTACCAGGACACGGTAGAGGAGCCCCAATACAGCTACCAGGACACGGTAGAGGAACCCCAACACAGCTACCAGGACACGGTAGAGGAGCCCCAATACAGCTACCAGGACACGGTAGAGGAGCCCCAATACAGCTACCAGGACACGGTAGAGGAGCCCCAATACAGCTACCAGGACACGGTAGAGGAGCCCCAATACAGCTACCAGGACACGGTAGAGGAGCCCCAATACAGCTACCAGGACACGGTAGAGGAGCCCCAATACAGCTACCAGGACACGGTAGAGGAGCCCCAATACAGCTACCAGGACACGGTAGAGGAGCCCCAATACAGCTACAAGGACACGGTAGAGGAGCCCCAATACAGCTACCAGGACACGGTAGAGGAGCCCCAACACAGCTACCAGGACATGGTGGAAGAACCCCAACACAGCTACCAGGACACGGTAGAGGAGCCCCAACACAGCTACCAGGACATGGTGGAGGAGCCCCAACACAGCTTGAGAATCCAACACAAATAAATACAAACACCACAGAAATACAACATAGTCCACTACACAAATAAAATACTACACACAAAGATACTTTTTGCTGGAATCCCACCCCTCCGTTACATGCATTTCAGTTAGGGATTGTCAGGCAGTCTAGATTCATTTCATGGGGATAAATGAACATTTAGAGAGCTGAAAGTGTTTTGAGGCAGTCCCGACTGAGAGAGGAGGAAGACCCTGTCAGATCTGTGAAGTTGAGATGTTAACGGGTTAGGGAGTGTCACACACACACACACACACACACACACACACACACACACACACACACACACACACACACACACACACACACACACACACACACACACACACACACACACACACACACACACACACACACACACACACACACACACACACACACACACACACACACACACACACACACACACACACACAAAACATCCGATTTCTGCATGGCACCAGGGGCATTGGTAAGATGACCCTCATCCGGCTTTGTGATGGAAAAAAAGAGTGGGAAGGAGAGATGGAGAGGAAAGGAATGAAAGAAAAGACGGGAATAAAGAGTGGAAGAGAGGTAGTCGTGCAGGCCAGTGCGCTTGTTCTGGCGGATCGCATATCAACCCGTCTCCATGACTGTAATATGTCGCTGGGATGATGTGACATAACTTGCACGTCTACAGATTCACCACATGATTTTTACGGGCTCACTTTAATTCAAACAGCCTGGAAGATAGAAAATGCCTTTAAATGTCTAAGTAGTGTTGAAGTTGTTGAAGTTTACAGGGACATGGTTGCCACTTTCACAGCTGTTCCACTTTATAGTATCACTATGCCATATAGTCACTATCCAACACCAAAACAGCCCCAGAGAAGTATCTTTTTGATATGTGCATTCTTGATGGAAATAACAGAAAAATATTTGATGAATATTCTTTTGACTTTGCATATGTTTTCTCTCTGCCGTCATCTTCTATAAAGCCGCTTTTTGATAATCACAAAATAAGTAAGCAAATTAGAGGCGAGGGAGTTGGGGGTAGGATGGAGATGGGGGAGAATGGGAGGGAGGGGCCAGTCTGTGGGAGTTTTCAATTATTTCTTACATTCAACAGAAATTGCTCTCTTTGGTATGCTCAGTGTGTTCTCTATCCTAGTTTTGACTGACACTCGCACACATGCACACATACACACACACACACACACACACACACACACACACACACACACACACACACACACACACACACACACACACACACACACACACACACACACACACACACACACACACACACACACACACACGCACGCACACACACACGCACATACACACATGCACATACAGACACTCTGCTGGTGTGCCATAATTTTGCTACAGCAGCTCCTGATGAGAACAGGGTCCTCTGTCATAGGCTCAGTCTACTCTTAGAATGGGTGGCTGCCGTGCCTTACCCAGCATGCTTCACACCAGGGCTGCTCCTTGAAAGAGGCCAGTGTCCCCTCAGACACTTAGTATTCCTACCCAGAGCCGCAGACTGCATCCTTATCACCAGTCATGGCCTTCCAGCTAAGTTCTATACCAAGTATTGTGTCAGAGAGTTCTCTTGATAACATTTCTCCATAGCTACATTATGAGTTACTATGAAATGGTCAAAGTGAGTTACTATGAAATGGTCAAAGTGAGTTACTATGAAATGGTCAAAGTGAGTTACTATGAAATGGTCAAAGTGAGTTACTATGAAATGGTCAAAGTGAGTTACTATGAAATGGTCAAAGTGAGTTACTATGAAATGGTCATAGTGAGTTACTATGAAATGGTCAAAGTGAGTTACTATGAAATGGTCAAAGTGAGTTATTATGAAATGGTCATAGTGAGTTACTATGAAATGGTCATAGTGAGTTACTATGAAATGGTCATAGTGAGTTATTATGAAATGGTCAAAGTGAGTTACTATGAAATGGTCAAAGTGAGTAACTATGAAATGGTCATAGTGAGTTACTATGAAATGGTCAAAGTGAGTTACTATGAAATGGTCAAAGTGAGTTACTATGAAATGGTTAAAGTGAGTTACTATGAAATGGTCATAGTGAGTTACTATGAAATGGTCATAGTGAGTTACTATGAAATGGTCAAAGTGAGTTACTATGAAATGGTTAAAGTGAGTTACTATGAAATGGTCATAGTGAGTTACTATGAAATGGTCATAGTGAGTTACTATGAAATGGTCAAAGTGAGTTACTATGAAATGGTTAAAGTGAGTTACTATGAAATGGTCATAGTGAGTTATTATGAAATGGTCATAGTGAGTTACTATGAAATGGTCATAGTGAGTTACTATGAAATGGTCATAGTGAGTTACTATGAAATGGTCATAGTGAGTTACTATGAAATGGTCATAGTGAGTTACTATGAAATGGTCATAGTGAGTTATTATGAAATGGTCATAGTGAGTTATTATGAAATGGTCATAGTGAGTTACTATGAAATGGTCATAGTGAGTTACTATGAAATGGTCATAGTGAGTTACTATGAAATGGTCATAGTGAGTTACTATGAAATGGTCAAAGTGAGTTATTATGATATGGTCTGCATGTTCTACGTATTTTCAATTGGGTATTTCTAGCCATTTTTGATTCTCAGTAAAGTTTTCTGGGCTTTTGTTTTCCTTTGATATGGTTTCTGGAATATCATCAGAACGTTTCTGGAATATCATCAGAATATTTCTGGAATAACACCAGATTATTTCTGGAATATCAACAGAATGTTTCTGGAATATCAACAGAATGTTTCTGGAATATCACCAGAATGTTTCTGGAATATCAACAGAATGTTTCTGGAATATCGACAGAGCATTCCTGGAATATCGACAGAATGTTTCTGGAATATCGACAGAGCATTTTTGGAACATCATCAGAACGTTGCTGGAACATCCCGATGCAGTGGTGATTTCCATATGAAAGGCTGTGTCACGGGGCCATAGCTGTGCAGGTGACTGACCGGTGACTGCTGGTTATCGGGACCATCTGATGGCACGAAGCCTTGCTGGTGCCGGTCACACAGCCTGTGGGTTTCTCTCAGGCTAAGAATGTTCCTCAAGCATCAGAGGAAAGGCTGTTGCTCCCACTCCTCATGTGTCTATAAAGGTTATTCAAGCCTAATCAGGCTGTGTCCCAAATGGCACTCTCTTTCCTATATAGTGCACAACTCCATCTGATACACAGTCAGAATGCTGGGTCATGTTAGGACTTGGGCCCCTTTTTTGGAGGGGTGTGGAGGATTTAATGAGAGTTCTGGTAATTCTAGTTTTGTTGTACCCCTATTTGATCTTTGTGTGTGTGCCTGTGAGTGCGTGTGTGCCTGTGAGTGTGCCTGTGAGTGTGCCTGTGAGTGTGCCTGTGAGTGTGTGCGTGCGTGCCAGTGTATCTGTGTGATATGGTGTTTATACGTGGGTTTGTGTGTATATTGAACGACAAAGGAGGTGGATCTCGAAAAGTGCCATTCTACCCTTCAGCCATCTGGATTTCAATCTCTCCACGTGCTTGTTAGTGTGGGAAGCCGAAGAGACTGGAGGACTTCATCAATTCACCAACTGTTTCAGTGTGTGTGTGTATGTGTGTGTGTGTGTGTGTGTATGTGTGTGTGTGTGTGTATGTGTGTGTGTGTGTGTGTGTGTGTGTGTGTGTGTGTGTGTGTGTGTGTGTGTGTGTGTGTGTGTGTGTGTGTGTGTGTGTGTGTGTGTGTGTGTGTGTGTGTGTGTGTGTGTGTGTGTGTGTGTGTGTGTGTGTGTGTGTGCGTGTGTGGGACTGTGGTCCACAACTCTTTCATATCCCACATTATTTGGTAATCCCTCTCTCTAGTCTTCAATAAGATTCAGTGGTATGAATTCCATGCATATTGAAATATTTAGAGGCTATGCTAGACTTTCAAACGTAGCCGATCAGGATCAGAGATCTGTGGGACTGTATGACTTCTATGCACAGTGTGACCAGGTTGATTGTTTGCTGTAAAAGATGATATAATATGAGTGGCCAGATACAGTACGTCACCCTTTACTCTTCTCCTACATATATCATGCCATTTAGGGGGGAACTCCATTTTAGGAAGGTGTTCCTAATATTTTGTACACTCAGTGTATATTTCCGCGCTATGAGGTTGGAATTATACTGTGAATTTATGAAAATTATGATAATGCCTTTTTAGTGTAAGAGCTGTTTGAAAAGACGACATCACCAGGCGATATAAGTTAATAGACCATTAACAAAGACAGTTTCAAACCTCTCTCCCAATAACAGCTCGTTTTCAGGTTACATATCCCTCCCATTAGGCTCATCCAATTAGGCCCCTCACTCAGACCACTCCCAGACAGTCCAAGAAACATTCTTGTTTAAAAAATTGCTCTTTGTTATGAAGCTATTTTGGTTCCTTATTTGACCATTTTAAATGAAAATGATCACAGTAAGTTAATAAATTGTTACCCAGAAATTATTTGATTTTGAGATATAAAACGGCTGCATCAGACCTTTAAGCTTGGAGTCATGACCTCATGACCTCACAACCGAACCCCTATCTACTCCTGTATTTCTCCCAACATCAACCACTGACTGTCTGTGTGTAGCTCCACCATATTTATAATCACACATCTGCTTCCCGGAACCAGAGCAGAGCGAAGCGTCGGAGAGTCTCTCCCAGTGGAGTATGGGGCATGTGTGCTCACATATTAGGGCTCAGAGGAGACGGGGAGAGGTGGGGGGCTGGCCGGCGTGGTTTGTTTTCAAAGGCCAGTGCTGAGGATGTGTTGAGAGGTTGAGGAGTTGAGAGAGCTCTCTGCTCTGGTTTGGGTTTCGCCCGTTGGGTCACATCTGGGGGAGGGGGGAGGAGAGGAGGAGGTGGAGGGCTTTGTGTTTTAACAACAGAACCAACACGATGGCGTCCCTTTTCATGTGGTAGTGTGGACTTGTGTGTGTGGGACTGTGTGTGTGTGTGTGTGTGTGTGCACGTGTTTTACATCAACAGCACTAGCACCATCTACTCTGTATGTATGCGTCTTCATGACTGTGACCTGTTTCCGTTTGCACAGTACAGCATCTAAGTGTTTCTCCTTCCTGTGTGGATTCATGTTGGTGGATCTATATGCTTAGTGTGTATGTGCCACTTATCAAACATAAAAGAGCCTGTATTTCTAGAATCAAGAGTAAAAGGAAGTAGAGGCCCACTCCACGGTGAAATAACTGCCATGCCAGCTGAGCCCAGTTCATTTCCCTATTCTCTAGCGGTATACAACATCTGTAGCGATAAGGATCGCACTAGCAACCCCACTTTGCATTGACAAATGTCCGGCCATGCTGTGAGATGAGCACAGGTGATCAGTCTCATTTGGTTATTCAAAGCTTATACACCCGCTCTCTCTTTTCTCAGCTGCTGACCGTGCAGCTAGCGTTCTCTAGCTAGATAGCAGTCACAGCAAACCAGGATGTTTTGAATGCAAAATAACATGCAAAAGGAAATATTTGCATATTGAGTCTCATTTCAGGTTAAAAACTCAGCAGTTAGTCATGGGCGGTGGTTTCGATAATTAGGGTACTTTGGATTGTACTGATGTAACGTAGCTTAGCAAATGTGGGGGTTTTGTGTGGCGCAGAAGTGGGATAATATAATAATAATATATTTGACTTTGCTAGGATATTTAGCTTTGGCTATATGTTAACTAAGACATTGTGTTCTCTCTGCACACAGTAAATGTATGAGGTAACATGTTTGGCTGAGTATACCACTATGTTATGTAAGCCTAGTTCTTCAGGTGTCAAGTTAAATAGTAAACCTCCGGTACTAAATAGGGCTGTGACGGTCATGACGTTTTGTCAGCTGGGTATTGTCATGCAAGTCTGCTGGTCTCACGGTAATTGACCTCCACGCATACCATCCACATACAAGATGCCGATGCGGGCCATTGGAACATTTACATTTAAAAAAGTGTAATAAATCAATTGAATATACACCATCACAATAAATCCATTACCAATTTTAGGCAGGTCTAAGGAAACATTTGTATGAAAATGTATTTCAGAAGAACAAATTGTGAGTTGGCCTTTATGTTATCTGGCATGCCATATGGAAAGGGAGATACCTAGTCAGTTGTACAACAGAATGCCTTCAACTGAAATTTGTCTGCATTTAACCCAACCCCTCTGAATCAGAGAGGCTGCCTTAATCGACATCCACGTCTTGGCGCCCGGGGAACAGTGGGTTAACTGCCTTGCTCAGGGCCCGGGGAACAGTGGGTTAACTGCCTTGCTCAGGACCCGGGGAACAGTGGGTTAACTGCCTTGCTCAGGGCCCGGGGAACAGTGGGTTAACTGCCTTGCTCAGGGGCAGAACGACAGATTTTGACCTTGCCAGCGCGGGGATTCAATGCAGCAACCTTTCGGTTACTGGCCCAACACTCTAACCACTAGGCGGCTGTAGGCTTGTTCATTTAGCTGACAAGATATGTTCATAAGTCCCGTATCATTATTTTATATTATATGATTTTATAGTAAGAAGAATATAATTACACTCAGCGCAAATCAAATCAAATCAATTGTTATTGGTCACATACTCGTGTTTAGCAGATGTTATTGCGGATGTGGCAAAATGCTTGTGTTTCTAGCTGCGACAGTGCAGTAATAACTAACAAGTAATATCTAACAATTTCACAAAATATACCCAATACACACAAATCTAAGTAAAGGAACAGAGTTAAGAATATGTAAATAAATGGCCGAGCAATGTCAGAGGGGCATAGACTAAGATACAGTAGAATAGTATAGAATAAAGTATATACTGTACATGTGAGATGAGTAATGCAAGATATATAAACATTATTAAAGTGACTAGTGTTCCATTTATTAACGTGGCCAGTGATTTCAAGTCTATGTATATAGGCAGCAGCCTCCCTGAATAAAATAGAAAGGATATTTTTCCCATTCCGGAGTGAGAGTGCGCATATGATTTGATTTGGTTTGATTTACTAGGATCCCCATGGCGACAGCTAGTCTTACTGGGGTCTGACATATAATTAAAAAGATATTACAGAGAAAAGACTTTATAATTGCCATACATTGTTGACAGCCCCTCTCTCTGTGCGCTGGAGAGAAGAGTAACGAAGAGAAAGGAGTAGATGGAAATGCACGGTTGTGAAATAATCTGCTGCTATTGTGTCAGCCTATTAAATATGGAAATATATATATATAAAATGCCCTGATACTCACCTATTTCAAATTAAATATAAATTCACTATAATTGCGTAATTACATTGAATTTGTTTAATTTGGGCTAGACCAATTATGTACCAAATATATTTTAAATCAGAATTTTTTTAAATGCTTTTCTGTCATGTGCAATATGTGCTATTTTTTTTCAGGCTTGGGCTCATATACAGTACAGGCCCATGCATATGCATAACCTCTAACGTGCATGTGGGTGTTCTAAATGAATCGTCACCTTAGAAACTGTTAATTTCCTTGTGTCAGGCTTTGAAACTGTCCATTTCCTTGTGTCAGGCTTTGAAACTGTTCATTTCCTTGTGTCAGGCTTTCAAACTGTTCATTTCCTTGTGTCAGGCTTTGAAACTGTCCATTTCCTTGTGTCAGGCTTTGAAACTGTCCATTTCCTTGTGTCGGGCTTTCAAACTGTTCATATCCTTATGTCAGGCTTTGAAACTGTCCATTTCCTTGTGTCAGGCTTTGAAACTGTCCATTTCCTTGCTTCAGGCTTTGAAACTGTTCATTTCCTTGTGTCAGGCTTTGAAACTGTCCATTTCCTTGTGTCAGGCTTTGAATCTGTCCATTTCCTTGTGTCAGGCTTTGAATCTGTCCATTTCTTTGTGTCCGGCTTTGAAACTGTCCATTTCCTTGTGTCAGGCTTTGAATCTGTCCATTTCCTCGTGTCAGGCTTTGAATCTGTCCATTTCCTTGTGTCAGGCTTTGAAACTGTCCATTTCCTTGTGTCAGGCTTTGAATCTGTCCATTTCCTTGTGTCAGGCTTTGAAACTGTCCATTTCCTTGTGTCAGGCTTTTAATCTGTCCATTTCCTTGTGTCAGGCTTTGAATCTGTCCATTTCCTTGTGTCAGGCTTTGAATCTCTCCATTTCCTTGTGTCAGGCTTTGAAACTGTCCATTTCCTTGTGTTACGCTTTGAAACTGTCCATTTCCTTGTGTCAGGCTTTGAATCTGTCCATTTCCTTGTGTCAGGCTTTGAATCTGTCCATTTCCTTGTGTCAGGCTTTGAAACTGTCCATTTCCTTGTGTCGGGCTTTGAATCTGTCCATTTCCTTGTGTCAGGCTTTGAAACTGCTCATTTCCTTGTGTCAGGCTTTGAAACTGTCCATTTCCTTGTGTCAGGCTTTGAAACTGTCCATTTCCTTGTGTCAGGCTTTGAATCTGTCCATTTCCTTGTGTCAGGCTTTAAAACTGTCCAGTTCCTTCAGGCTTTGAATCTGTCCATTTCCTTGTGTCAGGCTTTGAAACTGTCCATTTCCTTGTGTCAGGCTTTGAAACTGTCCATTTCCTTGTGTCAGGATTTGAAAGTGTCCATTTCCTTGTGTCAGGCTTTGAAACTGTCCATTTCCTTGTGTCAGGCTTTGAATCTGTCCATTTCCTTGTGTCAGGCTTTGAAACTGTCCATTTCCTTGTGTAAGGCTTTGAAACTGTCCATTTCCTTGTGTCAGGCTTTGAATCTGTCCATTTCCTTGTGTCAGGCTTTGAAACTGTTCATTTCCTTGTGTCAAGCTTTGAAACTGTCCATTTCCTTGTGTCAGGCTTTGAAACTGTCCATTTCCTTGTGTCAGGCTTTGAATCTGTCCATTTCCTTGTGTCAGGCTTTGAAACTGTTCATTTCCTTGTGTTACGCTTTGAAACTGTCCATTTCCTTGTGTCAGGCTTTGAATCTGTCCATTTCCTTGTGTCAGGCTTTGAAACTGTCCATTTCCTTGTGTCAGGCTTTGAAACTGTTCATTTCCTTGTGTCAGGCTTTGAAACTGTCCATTTCCTTGTGTTCAATCAATCAATCAATTTTATTTTATATAGCCCTTCGTACATCAGATAATATCTCGAAGTGCTGTACAGAAACCCAGCCTAAAACCCCAAACAGCTAAAATGCAGGTGTAGAAGCACGGTGGCTGGGAAAAACTCCCTAGAAAGGCCAAAACCTAGGAAGAAACCTAGAGAGGAACCAGGCTATGAGGGGTGGCCAGTCCTCTTCTGGCTGTGCCGGGTGGAGATTATAACAGAACTATGCCAAGATGTTCAAAAATGTTCGCAAGTGACAAGCATGGTCAAATAATAATCATGAATAATTTTCAGTTGGCTTTTCATAGCTGATCATTAAGAGTTGAAAAACAACAGGTCTGGGACAGGTGGCGGTTCCATAACCGCAGGCAGAACAGCTGAAACTGGAATAGCAGCAAGGCCAGGCGGACTGGGGACAGCAAGGAGTCACCACGGGCGGCAGTCCCGACGCATGGTCCTAGGGCCCAGGTCCTCCGAGAGAAAGAAAGAGAGAAGGAGAAAATTAGAGAGAGCCAAGATTTTCAAAATGTTCATAAATGACAAGCATGGTCAAATAATAATCAGGAATAAATCTCAGTTGGCTTTTCATAGCCGATCATTAAGAGTTGAAAACAGCAGGTCTGGGACAGGTAGGGGTTCCATAACCGCAGGCAGAAGAGTTGAAACTGGAATAGCAGCAAGGCCAGGCGGACTGGGGGCAGCAAGGAGTCACCACGGCCGGTAGTCCCGACGTATGGTCCTAGGGCCCAGGTCCTCCGAGAGAAAGAAAGAGAGAAGGAGAAAATTAGAGAGAGCCAAGATTTTCAAAATGTTCATAAATGACAAGCATGGTCAAATAATAATCAGGAATAAATCTCAGTTGGCTTTTCATAGCTTTGTTACGCTTTGAAACTGTCCATTTCCTTGTGTCAGGCTTTGAATCTGTCCATTTCCTTGTGTCAGGCTATGAATCTGTCCATTTCCTTGTGTCAGGCATTGAAACTGTCCATTTCCTTGTGTCAGGCTTTGAATCTGTCCATTTCCTTGTGTCAGGCTTTGAAAATGTCCATTTCCTTGTGTCAGGCTTTGAAACTGTCCATTTCCTTGTGTCAGGCTTTGAATCTGTCCATTTCCTTGTGTCAGGCTTTAAAACTGTCCATTTCCTTGTGTCAGGCTTTGAAACTGCTCATTTCCTTGTGTCAGGCTTTGAATCTGTCCATTTCCTTGTGTCAGGCTTGGAAACTGTCCATTTCCTTGTGTCAGGCTTTGAATCTGTCCATTTCCTTGTGTCAGGCTTTGAAACTGTTCATTTCCTTGTGTCAGGCTTTGAAACTGTCCATTTCCTTGTGTCAGGCTTTGAGTCCGTCCATTTCCTTGTGTCAGGCTTTGAAACTGTCCATTTCCTTGTGTCAGGCTTTGAAACTGTCCATTTCTTTGTGTCAGGCTTTGAATCTGTCCATTTCCTTGTGTCAGGCTTTGAAACTGTCCATTTCCTTGTGTCAGGCTTTGAAACTGTCCATTTCCTTGTGTCAGGCTTTGAATCTGTCCCTTTCCTTGTGTCAGGCTTTGAAACTGTCCATTTCCTTGTGTCAGAATTTGAATCTGTCCATTTCCTTGTGTCAGGCTTTGAAACTGTCCATTTCCTTGTGTCAGGCTTTGAAACTGTCCATTTCCTTGTGTCAGGCTTTGAAACTGTCCATTTCCTTGTGTCGGATTTCAAACTTTTCATTTCCTTGTGTCAGATTTTGAAACTGTCCATTTCCTTGTGTTACGCTTTCAAACTGTCCATTTCCTTGTGTCAGGCTTTGAATCTGTCCATTTCCTTGTGTCCGGCTTTGAAACTGTCCATTTCCTTGTGTTACGCTTTGAAACTGTCCATTTCCTTGTGCCAGGCTTTGAAACTGTCCATTTCCTTGTGTCAGGCTTTGAAACTGCCATTTCCTTGTGTCAGGCTTTGAATCTGTCCATTTCCTTGTGTTACGCTTTCAAACTGTCCATTTCCTTGTGTCATGCTTTGAATCTGTCCATTTCCTTGTGTCAGGCTTTGAAACTGTCCATTTCCTTGTGTCCGGCTTTGAAACTGTCCATTTCCTTGTTTTACGCTTTGAAACTGTCCATTTCCTTGTTTCAGGCTTTGAATCTGTCCATTTCCTTGTTTTACGCTTTGAAACTGTCCATTTCCTTGTGTCAGGCTTTGAATCTGTCCATTTCCTTGTGTCGGGCTTTGAAACTGTTCATTTCCTTGTGTCAGAATTTGAAAATGTCCATTTCCTTGTGTCAGGCTTTGAATCTGTCCATTTCCTTGTGTCAGGCTTTGAAACTGTCCATTTCCTTGTGTCAGGCTTTGAATCTGTCAATTTCCTTGTGTCAGGCTTTAAAACTGTCCATTTCCTTGTGTCAGGCTTTGAATCTGTCCATTTCCTTGTGTCAGGCTTTGAAACTGTCCATTTCCTTGTGTCAGGCTTTGAAACTGTCCATTTCCTTGTGTCAGGCTTTGAATCTGTCCCTTTCCTTGTGTCAGGCTTTGAAACTGTCCATTTCCTTGTGTCAGAATTTGAAAATGTCCATTTCCTTTTGTCAGGCTTTGAATCTGTCCATTTCCTTGTGTCAGGCTTTGAATCTGTCCATTTCCTTGTGTCAGGCTTTGAAACTGTTAATTTCCTTGTGTCAGGCTTTGAATCTGTCCATTTCCTTGTGTCAGGCTTTGAATCTGTCCACTTCCTTGTGTCAGGCTTTGAAACTGTTCATTTCCTTGTGTCAGGCTTTGAATCTGTCCATTTCCTTGTGTCAGGCTTTGAATCTGTCCATTTCCTTGTGTCAGGCTTTGAAACTGTCCATTTCCTTGTGTCAGAATTTGAAAATGCCCATTTCCTTGTGTCAGGCTTTGAATCTGCCCATTTCCTTTGGTCAGGCTTTGAATCTGTCCATTTCCTTGTGTCAGGCTTTGAATCTGTCCATTTCCTTGTGTCAGGCTTTGAATCTGTCCATTTCCTTGTGTCAGGCTTTGAAACTGTTCATTTCCTTGTGTCAGGCTTTGAAACTGTCCATTTCCTTGTGTCAGGCTTTGAAACTGTTCATTTCCTTGTGTCAGGCTTTGAAACTGTCCATTTCCTTGTGTCAGGCTTTGAAACTGTCCATTTCTTTGTGTCAGGCTTTGAAACTGTCCATTTCCTTGTGTCGGATTTCAAACTTTTCATTTCCTTGTGTCAGATTTTGAAACTGTCCATTTCCTTGTGTTACGCTTTCAAACTGTCCATTTCCTTGTGTCAGGCTTTGAATCTGTCCATTTCCTTGTGTCCGGCTTTGAAACTGTCCATTTCCTTGTGTTACGCTTTGAAACTGTCCATTTCCTTGTGCCAGGCTTTGAAACTGTCCATTTCCTTGTGTCAGGCTTTGAAACTGTCCATTTCCTTGTGTCAGGCTTTGAATCTGTCCATTTCCTTGTGTTACGCTTACAAACTGTCCATTTCCTTGTGTCATGCTTTGAATCTGTCCATTTCCTTGTGTCAGGCTTTGAAACTGTCCATTTCCTTGTGTCCGGCTTTGAAACTGTCCATTTCCTTGTTTTACGCTTTGAAACTGTCCATTTCCTTGTGTCAGGCTTTGAATCTGTCCATTTCCTTGTTTTACGCTTTGAAACTGTCCATTTCCTTGTGTCAGGCTTTGAATCTGTCCATTTCCTTGTGTCGGGCTTTGAAACTGTCCATTTCCTTGTGTCAGAATTTGAAAATGTCCATTTCCTTGTGTCAGGCGTTGAATCTGTCCATTTCCTTGTGTCAGGCTTTGAATCTGTCCATTTCCTTGTGTCAGGCTTTGAAACTGTCCATTTCCTTGTGTCAGGCTTTGAATCTGTCAATTTCCTCGTGTCAGGCTTTAAAACTGTCCATTTCCTTGTGTCAGGCTTTGAAACTGCTCATTTCCTTGTGTCAGGCTTTGAATCTGTCCATTTCCTTGTGTCAGGCTTTGAAACTGTCCATTTCCTTGTGTCAGGCTTTGAATCTGTCCATTTCCTTGTGTCAGGCTTTGAATCTGTCCATTTCCTTGTGTCAGGCTTTGAAACTGTCCATTTCCTTGTGTCAGGCTTTGAATCTGTCCCTTTCCTTGTGTCAGGCTTTGAAACTGTCCATTTCCTTGTGTCAGAATTTGAAAATGTCCATTTCCTTGTGTCAGGCTTTGAATCTGTCCATTTCCTTGTGTCAGGCTTTGAATCTGTCCATTTCCTTGTGTCAGGCTTTGAAACTGTCCATTTCCTTGTGTCAGGCTTTGAATCTGTCCATTTCCTTGTGTCGGGCTTTGAATCTGTCCATTTCCTTGTGTCAGGCTTTGAAACTGTTCATTTCCTTGTGTCAGGCTTTGAAACTGTCCATTTCCTTGTGTCAGGCTTTGAAACTGTCCATTTCCTTGTGTCAGGCTTTGAAACTGTCCATTTCCTTGTGTCAGGCTTTGAAACTGTCCATTTCCTTGTGTCAGGCTTTGAAACTGTTCATTTCCTTGTGTCAGGCTTTGAAACTGTCCATTTCCTTGTGTCAGGCTTTGAAACTGTCCATTTCCTTGTGTCAGATTTCAAACTTTTCATTTCCTTGTGTCAGATTTTGAAACTGTCCATTTCCTTGTGTTACGCTTTCAAACTGTCCATTTCCTTGTGTCATGCTTTGAATCTGTCCATTTCCTTGTGTCAGGCTTTGAAACTGTCCATTTCCTTGTGTCCGGCTTTGAAACTGTCCATTTCCTTGTTTTACGCTTTGAAACTGTCCATTTCCTTGTGTCAGGCTTTGAATCTGTCCATTTCCTTGTTTTACGCTTTGAAACTGTCCATTTCCTTGTGTCAGGATTTGAATCTGTCCATTTCCTTGTGTCGGGCTTTGAAACTGTCCATTTCCTTGTGTCAGAATTTGAAAATGTCCATTTCCTTGTGTCAGGCGTTGAATCTGTCCATTTCCTTGTGTCAGGCTTTGAAACTGTCCATTTCATTGTGTTACGCTTTGAAACTGTCCATTTCCTTGTGTCAGGCTTTGAATCTGTCCATTTCCTTGTGTCAGGCTTTGAAACTGTCCATTTCCTTGTGTCAGGCTTTCAAACTGTCCATTTCCTTGTGTCAGGCTTTGAAACTGTCCATTTCCTTGTGTCAGGCTTTCAAACTGTTCATTTCCTTGTGTCAGGCTTTGAAACTGTCCATTTCCTTGTGTCGGGCTTTGAAACTGTCCATTTCCTTGTGTCAGGCTTTGAAACTGTCCATTTCTTTGTGTCAGGCTTTGAATCTGTCCATTTCCTTGTGTCGGGCTTTGAAACTGTCCATTTCCTTGTGTCAGAATTTGAAAATGTCCATTTCCTTGTGTCAGGCGTTGAATCTGTCCATTTCCTTGTGTCAGGCTTTGAATCTGTCCATTTCCTTGTGTCAGGCTTTGAAATTGTCCATTTCCTTGTGTCAGGCTTTGAATCTGTCAATTTCCTCGTGTCAGGCTTTAAAACTGTCCATTTCCTTGTGTCAGGCTTTGAAACTGCTCATTTCCTTGTGTCAGGCTTTGAATCTGTCCATTTCCTTGTGTCAGGCTTTGAAACTGTCCATTTCCTTGTGTCAGGCTTTGAATCTGTCCCTTTCCTTGTGTCAGGCTTTGAAACTGTCCATTTCCTTGTGTCAGAATTTGAAAATGTCCATTTCCTTGTGTCAGGCTTTGAATCTGTCCATTTCCTTGTGTCAGGCTTTGAATCTGTCCATTTCCTTGTGTCAGGCTTTGAAACTGTCCATTTCCTTGTGTCAGGCTTTGAATCTGTCCATTTCCTTGTGTCGGGCTTTGAATCTGTCCATTTCCTTGTGTCAGGCTTTGAAACTGTTCATTTCCTTGTGTCAGGCTTTGAAACTGTCCATTTCCTTGTGTCAGGCTTTGAAACTGTCCATTTCCTTGTGTCAGGCTTTGAAACTGTCCATTTCCTTGTGTCAGGCTTTGAAACTGTCCATTTCCTTGTGTCAGGCTTTGAAACTGTTCATTTCCTTGTGTCAGGCTTTGAAACTGTCCATTTCCTTGTGTCAGGCTTTGAAACTGTCCATTTCCTTGTGTCAGATTTCAAACTTTTCATTTCCTTGTGTCAGATTTTGAAACTGTCCATTTCCTTGTGTTACGCTTTCAAACTGTCCATTTCCTTGTGTCATGCTTTGAATCTGTCCATTTCCTTGTGTCAGGCTTTGAAACTGTCCATTTCCTTGTGTCCGGCTTTGAAACTGTCCATTTCCTTGTTTTACGCTTTGAAACTGTCCATTTCCTTGTGTCAGGCTTTGAATCTGTCCATTTCCTTGTTTTACGCTTTGAAACTGTCCATTTCCTTGTGTCAGGATTTGAATCTGTCCATTTCCTTGTGTCGGGCTTTGAAACTGTCCATTTCCTTGTGTCAGAATTTGAAAATGTCCATTTCCTTGTGTCAGGCTTTGAATCTGTCCATTTCCTTGTGTCAGGCTTTGAAACTGTCCATTTCCTTGTGTCCGGCTTTGAAACTGTCCATTTCCTTGTTTTACGCTTTGAAACTGTCCATTTCCTTGTGTCAGGCTTTGAATCTGTCCATTTCCTTGTTTTACGCTTTGAAACTGTCCATTTCCTTGTGTCAGGATTTGAATCTGTCCATTTCCTTGTGTCGGGCTTTGAAACTGTCCATTTCCTTGTGTCAGAATTTGAAAATGTCCATTTCCTTGTGTCAGGCGTTGAATCTGTCCATTTCCTTGTGTCAGGCTTTGAAACTGTCCATTTCATTGTGTTACGCTTTGAAACTGTCCATTTCCTTGTGTCAGGCTTTGAATCTGTCCATTTCCTTGTGTCAGGCTTTGAAACTGTCCATTTCCTTGTGTCAGGCTTTCAAACTGTCCATTTCCTTGTGTCAGGCTTTGAAACTGTCCATTTCCTTGTGTCAGGCTTTCAAACTGTTCATTTCCTTGTGTCAGGCTTTGAAACTGTCCATTTCCTTGTGTCGGGCTTTGAAACTGTCCATTTCCTTGTGTCAGGCTTTGAAACTGTCCATTTCTTTGTGTCAGGCTTTGAATCTGTCCATTTCCTTGTGTCAGGCTTTGAATCTGTCCATTTCCTTGTGTCAGGCTTTGCATCTGTCCATTTCCTTGTGTCAGGCTTTGAAACTGTCCATTTCCTTGTGTCAGGCTTTGAAACTGTCCACAACCAGGGCCGGATTAAGAAATCATAGGCCGCGGGCCTTTAGGTTCTTTATAGGCTACAGTATAGGCTACTAAAAACAATTTCCAGTGGTACACTGACTCACCTACTGATGAAGATGAAGCCATAGGGTACTACTCACTGTGATGCCGATGTGCTCCTCTTGGCACATAGCCAAAAAATAGCCAAAAAGTGCTCCTGTTAGCAAAAATTTGTGAGTTTTGTTATTTTATTTTATTTTGTTCTATAGACAGATTAGTCTTTTCTTTTCAGCGATATGCATTTGCTTTCCAAACTATTGATCCTCTGTGACTGAACTATGATCTCTAGTGTGTTTTGAACTTTGAGAGCGGGCTCCTGTGGTTGAATAAAAAAAAAATTAATAATAATAATCATTCATAATTATTTTTTGTTTGCCTCTTGGGCCCAGTCCCTGACTCACACAATTGACCAGTTACATGTATTTATTATGCAGACTTTCATTTGTATTAATCAGTTACCCAATCAAGGCGGGTCCCCCCTGTTACACACGTGGGCCCCAGTACCAAATTACTCCCATACCAACTTCCATGGATGTGTGACTGTCCTAATATGGACACCGTACCCCAGAAACTGACCAAGAACCACATTCTTGTCTGTCAACATATGAAACTAGTGGATAAGGTCTTCTACAAAGATGTCTGTCTTCCATACAGGTCTTATTGTAGAGCAGCCACTACATTGTGGATTCCTTGCCAAGCTATTCTATCCTGCCCAGTGCCCAGTGCCCAGTGCCCGGTGCCCAGCGCCCACCACACACTCCAGCATTGGACGGTATCACTGTTTTCTGTTCTCTCCCTGAAGTCATCAATTGGTGCCGCCACCTCAGGCTGGTGGTAATCACTCATATATTTGTTCCCTTTTGGTTTAAGGCCTTAAACATAAAACGTCTCTTTTACACCCACCTCCCCCCAAATAAATTACCTGATATACATCTAAAATGCAATTATAAAAGCCAAGGCAGACTTCTTGTCTGGCTTTTTTATGGTTTCTAGGGCCGGTGCATTGGTTGGCTCAGTGCTGGCTGGTGTTTTTCCCATTAGGCTGCATGGTGTGGACCAGGGAAAAAGCAGAGCTGTGCCGTATTTAAATTCAGGTGCCAAGAATGTAATTTTCCTTAAGTGCTTACAACTGTAAAAACCAAAGTTGATTCCCTGAGACTCAAAGTAATTACAACACATTTAAAATCAACTTAAAATACTTAGTGCGACTGTTATTACTCACAGAACCCAGATAATTTATGTGGTCTATTTAATATTTGTTTTATTTGAATGTTTTAACTTTCAAGTTTGTCATTTATGTTGGCCATATGCAATTCTTCTCAAGAAAATGTCACTTGCTTGCGCTTAGCCCATAGACTATAAACCATGAAAACATCTTGGATTTCAGTATCAAAACCGATATGGAAAAACATAATTTGGAGTTAACGGACAGTTTAATCTGTGCTCAGTCACACCTAGCCATTTGCTCAGTGGTATGAGGGTTCTAATACTGTCTGTCTGTCTTTCTCTCTCTCTCTGTCTGTCTGTCTTTCTGCCTGCCGACCTGCCTGTCTGCTTTCCTGTGTACCTTCCTCCATGCCTACTTGCCTGCCTGTCTGTCTGCCTGCGTCCCTGTGTGCCTGCCTGTCTGCCCCCGCAAGCCCTCCTTTCCATCCGTCTGTCTGTCTTGTGGAGGGAGATGGGCTGACAGAGCAAAGGGAGCGGGTGTCTGTCCTCTCCTGCTGCTGCAGGGTTAGATGTGGGTCTGCCAGTCATGTCTGAGTGTGACCATGCACCTGTCAGTAGAGGAAGGCCTGGCTAATCGCTCTAAGCTGGACGGAGAGCGGGCCATGTGCGAGGGCCAGGGTGCGCAGTGATGCACAGGGCGGGAGAGGGTAGACGCTCGGGCCATGAGGAGGATGAAGGGGGGGAGGGACAGTTGGCAGGCAGAGAACGGTCCCAAATCATTTCAATGAAGATAGAGGATGTGTATTAACCCCTTCCCCTCCTCTCCCCCCTCCCCTCTGGTCTCAGAGGGGAGAGGGGAAGGCACTTCACATTTCTTCAGTAGATTTAATGATATCTAATTCTCTAGTTCCATCTGAGCTCAAATAACTACTCTCTGAAGCTTCTATTTCACTTTGTTGCATCATCATCAGACTTGCTTGAGGTGATGTACTGTACTCTCTCATTTCAGCTGACTCATCGCTTCATCTTTCAAGGAACCCCGGTCTTTGCTTTGTGGAAGCACTAACCAGCTCTGTCATTGGCTGGTGTCTTCCCTCAGGCCTTGAGCTGGTGTAGGAGCGGAGGAGCCTTTCTCTGCTACAGCTCCAGGGCTTTAGGAGAGTCGGAACATGACTCATACACTGGGAAAGAACAGAGAGAGCTTTCCGTCGAGATTCCACGGAACATAGCCTACTCTTCTTGTTCTGTTGACGAAGGGTGAGGTTTTATCTAGCTCCTCCACTCCTCCTGAGGCCTAGGACCACACAGCGTGTGAAAACCTGGCCTGCCGAGCTGCTGAGGCGGACACACCTCTGGTGTGGTTGTAGTGTGTTTCACTGATAGCACGCGGGTGTGTTATTCCCTCAACAACTACTGCCACGCACACATGCAAGCATGCACGCACGCACACACACACACACACACACACACACACACACACACACACACACACACACACACACACACACACACACACACACACACACACACACACACACACACATACACACAGACACACACACCAGAGAGATCAGCTGGGAGATCAGCAGAAATATCCACCGTGTCAAACAAGGAAATGAGGCTCTAGGTGACTGTTAGGTTCTCCACTTTGTTTCTAGTGCTTATCTTCTGAATTCATTTGAGGATGAGGTATGCAGCTGTATCTACACAACTGATTTGCTAGAAGCATAGAACACCCCTTTTGAGATCTGAAAACATCTGACAAATGTATATTTGGGAGTGTAATGTCCCTTTAACTATCCACTCTCTCGAACAAGGAAATAAGGGCTTAAAGTGACAGCCAGGTTCTTCATCCAGGTTCTTCGCTTTATTTCTGTGCGTCATGCTGGCCGTTTCAGCCCAGGCTGATGAGGGCCAGAGACTTTGGATAACCTATTCTGGGTTTAAAAGCAGCGCTGTGTTCGTTTTATAATGGCAGATTTGAGGCTTGGAGGGGATCTGAGGATCTGTCTGTGGTTCACCACTGTAAGCTTGTTGTTGAGGCCCCTAAGTGGGGATAATGATCAAAGGGAAGAGCTGAAAATGGGCCTAATGTTGTAAAACCTTCTTTTCTCTGTCTTGACTTTCCTTATTTCTTTTAAATTCAAGTTAAGTTTCAGTTGATTTTTCCCCCTTAATTTAGAACGAGAAAAACGAACAAAAAGAAAGATGAATTAAAGTTTGCGAACGCAAGCCTGCAAGTAGATATTAGGATCTGTTGTAGGATTTTGTCTAGTGGAACCAAGCTATCCTTTGTGTTTGTGTGCCTGGAGGGGTGAATTGTATTTGGCCAGCACATCTGAGCCCATCATGTTTGTCAGGGTTTTCTCCCCTTTAAGGTTGTGACCACTATGGCCTTCCTGGAAATGTCAAGCCCTTCCATATTTAGATGCAGTCCTTCAAAAACCACTCTTCCTTTTCTCTCCGTCTTTTCTCTCCGTCGTTTCTCTCCAAGTGGCCTAAAGGGAGCTTTGAAAGACGAGTCATTCAAGCAGGTATGGCATCAATAGCTTCTTCAGCCACTTACGCCGTCTTAAGGTAAACTAAAAAGCCAACTCTGTAATAGGGCTGGATACACAATGCCAGTGTCTGGCCCGTTTTTACGCTTTCAAATAAAGTCAGGCCTCAAATTAACTCCCCATGACTCAATGGACGGATCCCAAATGGCACCCTATGCCCTATATAGTGCATTACTTTTGACCAGGGAAGGACTTTGGTTGAAAGTAGTGCACTACGTAGGGAGTGAATTCCTTTTGGGAAGCAGTCAATGTGATAGCAATTAGCTTCCAGGTTGGGCCCTCGACCTCCTGTCACAGATTTCCCAGTCTTGTTAACTTGTCCAAGCTATGGTGTTTTTTTTCTCTCTCTAGTGAAATGTGAAATCAAACTGTTTTCATTAGGAACATGGTTTGCTGATAATGAGTTTAAAGTATGTGTTATATGAGCTATGTTTACAGGGAAACCATCTATCAGAATGTTTTCATTAATTCACCTCATACAGTAGTTTCGTTAGCAGAGCTAGTTATTGACCTGCATAATTGTTTTAAATGTTTTTATTTATGTAACCTTTATTTAACCAGGCAAGTCAGTTAAGAACAAATTCTTATTTTACAATGACGGCCTACCCCGGCCAAACCCTCCCCAATCCGGACGATGCTGGGCCAATTGTGCGCACCCCTATGGGACTCCCGATCACGATACTGCCCGGGATCGAACCAGGGTCTATAGTGACGCCTTGAGCACTGAGATGCAATGCCTTAGACAGCTGTGCTGCAAGCAAGCTTACAAGCCAGGTTCTTACTTCCATTGCTCACAGCTTAACACCCTCAGGCGAACTCTTAGGGACAGTTTCCTGTACTCAAATGATTCATAGTCCTGGATTTAAAATCATGATCAATGGAAAATCCTTTGAGAAGTGAAAGTGCTGTTTAGTAAAGGACATTCTGCGTCTGGGAAACTGGTCTAAAAAGCTTGCTTTTTGGGAAATGTAACCATGCATTAGGCCATTGATGGAGGGTCCCAATCCTATAGGCATAATCAGACAATGTGTGGGGAGACCAAGCTTTCAACAGATTATTGCAGTGCATGGGGATGAATTGGGCAGTGAAATGTACAGAAGTACCTCATGTCTGCAGCTAGTCAACATGCTTCCACTTATCTATAACCACCCCCTCTCTCCTCTTTCTATCTCTCTCTCTCTCTCTCTCTCTATTCCCTCACATTCTCTTTCTAACCCCTCTCTCTCCCCCCTCTATTTCTCTCTCTTAGTTTATCCATCCCATCTTATTTTCTCGGCTAGCTCTCTCTCTCTCTCTCCTCTCTCTCCTCTCTCTCTCTCTTCCCCCTCCACACCCTTCTCCCCCTCTCTCTATTCTTTACCCCCCTCTCTCTTAGTGGGGTTTGAAGTGGTGTTCCCTGGACTTTGTTCCCTAAACAGCCTGGGTTTGTTGTGTCTACATGGCTGGTCTTTGGCAGAGCTGTACCCTGGGTTGAAACCTAATCTAACGCTGCTCTCTCCTCACCACAAGAGGTGGTGGTTTCTATCCTCACCGCAAGAGGAGGTGGTTTCTCTGATCCTCTGTGGCTGCAGTGTTGGAGACATTTTTTTCAGAGATCAGGGAGAGGGCGGACTGGGCTCCCTGGTTGGGCATGGGACCGGGGCGAGGGCGGACTGGGCTCCCTGGTTGGGCATGGGACTGGGGCGAGTGTGGAGTGGGCTCCCTGGTTGGGCATGGGACCGGGGCGAGGGCGGACTGGGCTCCCTGGTTGGGCATGGGACCGGGGCGAGTGTGGAGTGGGCTCCCTGGTCGGGCATGGGACCGGGGCGAGTGTAGAGTGGGCTCCCTGGTTGGGACAAGGGACCGGGGCGAGGGCGGACTGGGCTCCCTGGTTGGGCATGGGACCGGGGCGAGTGTGGAGTGGGCTCCCTAGTTGGGCATGGGACCGGGGCGAGGGCGGACTGGGCTCCCTGGTTGGGCATGGGACCGGGGCGAGGGCGGACTGGGCTCCCTGGTTGGGCATGGGACCGGGGCGAGTGTGGAGTGGGCTCCCTGGTTGGGCATGGGACCGGGGCGAGGGCGGACTGGGCTCCCTGGTTGGGCATGGGACCGGGGCGAGTGTGGAGTGGGCTCCCTGGTTGGGCATGGGACCGGGGCGAGTGTGGAGTGGGCTCCCTGGTTGGGCATGGGACCGGGGCGAGGGCGGACTGGGCTCCCTGGTTGGGCATGGGACCGGGGCGAGTGTGGAGTGGGCTCCCTGGTTGGGCATGGGACCGGGGCGAGGGCGGACTGGGCTCCCTGGTTGGGCATGGGACCGGGGCGAGTGTGGAGTGGGCTCCCTGGTCGGGCATGGGACCGGGGCGAGTGTGGAGTGGGCTCCCTGGTTGGGCATGGGACAGGGGCGAGTGTGGAGTGGGCTCCCTGGTTGGGCATGGGACAGGGGCGAGTGTGGAGTGGGCTCCCTGGTTGGGGCAAGGGACCGGGGCGAGTGTGGAGTGGGCTCCCTGGTTGGGCATGGGACAGGGGCGAGTGTGGACTGGGCTCCCTGGTTGGGACAAGGGACCGGGGCGAGGGCGGACTGGGCTCCCTGGTTGGGCATGGGACAGGGGCGAGTGTGGACTGGGCTCCCTGGTCGGGCATGGGACCGGGGCGAGTGTGGAGTGGGCTCCCTGGTTGGGCATGGGACAGGGGCGAGTGTGGAGTGGGCTCCCTGGTTGGGCATGGGACAGGGGCGAGTGTGGACTGGGCTCCCTGGTTGGGGCATGGGACCGGTGCGAGGACGGAGTGGGCTCCCTGGTTGGGGCAAGGGACCGGGGCGAGGGCGGACTGGGCTCCCTGGTTGGGGCATGGGACCGGTGCGAGGACGGAGTGGGCTCCCTGCTTGGGGCAAGGGACCGGGGCAAGGGTGGAGTGGGCTCCCTGGTTGGGGCATAGAGTTCCCACCCGTTTTAGTACTATGTGTCTACTGGAATCTCCCTAATCTTTACCCTTGGTGTCTGAGATGGAAGTGAACGAGGTCAGAGTGAGAAGAATACGTTTTTAAGCAGACATCTCAGAAACATGATGATATATCAGCTTAGGTGACATATAACTACAATGGTTAAATGTCACTATATTTAACATGTACTAATATGACCCTGTCATTTTCTGAGGCTTTTTGCAGATACAGGAAACAATGGACGTCAACCCTTTGTGTCCTGTGAAACCTTCACTTTGTGACCTGTGTGAGTCCAGTTATTGGTCATTCTATGGTGCGGTTGTTTTTCTTTGTGAAGGTGTCCGTGTGCTATGAGCTCAGATCACATCTGATGAAGTCTGGAAGAAGGTGGAGGCTGATAATAAGCAAGAGGTCAAAGATGAGATTGAACAGTGCTTAGGCCTTAGTGAAGTTGACACCCTTAGCGTGCTGCCTCTGGTTCAGCTGCTGCTACTGTGTATCTGCTTTGCCCCGACCCTGTTTGGCCTCACACTACCCCAACCCTGCACTCTTACACACACACACGCACGCACGCACACACGCGCACACGCGCACACGCGCACACGCGCACACACACACACACACACACACGCACACACGCACGCACGCACGCGCGCACGCGTGCACGCGCGCGCGCACACGCACACGCACACGCACACGCACCCACACACACACACACACACACACACACACATATACCTCACCTCACCTCCTCACCTCCACATTCTCATATATTCATTACTCCAGGTCCCCTGGCCTCGTCACTCTCCAGGCTCAGGGTAGCTAACATGTAGCCCAGTAGTGTGTTTTATTAGCCACTCATCTAACACAGCACTAATTACTTCCTTAGGGACCCTCCCTTCGCACACACACACACACACACACACACACACACACACACACACACACACACACACACACACACACACACACACACACACACACACACACACACACACACACACACACACACTCTACAGCACAGAAAATCGGTCTTGAAAATCTCCTACTCTTTTTGGCGAAAACTTTTTATTCCACGAGACTGGCATAAATCTGTTCCCGCTCCCCCATTTCATAATGTCAGGCAGAAAGAGAGAGTGAGGTAAATAGTTTTATATTGATTGATTCTGTCTTTATGTTTCATTTTCTGTAATGGAAAGACTTATACCTTGGATGGCCAAGACTGGGCTTGTGGCTGAGTGTTTTATCTGTGATTGTGGCACCGTTTGGCAAGTACTTTTGATTAGTGAGTACCATAGGAAATACCCCTGGTTGATGCACTAACACTTGGTAAGGATATGTTATAAAATACTGTAGTGCTTAAATTCTGATGCTTTTCTTATATGTTCTTCCCAAATTCAATATGGAATCTTTATTGAATGTACGTCACACATGCATTCCCTGAAGATTCCATATTTACATTTGGATGACGGAGAAAAGCTTAACATGTTGTCACGTTCCTGACCTATTTATGTTAGTTTTTGTGTGTTAGTTGGTCAGGACGTGAGGTTGGGTGGGCATTCTATGTTATCTGTTTCTATGTTGGTTTTGGTTTGCCTGGTATGGCTCTTGATTAGAGGCAGGTGGTTTGCGTTTGCCTCTAATTAAGAGTCATATTTAGGTAGGGCATTCTCACTGTTTGTTTGTGGGTGATTGTCTCCTGTGTCAGTATGTTTGTTCGTACCACACTGGACTGTAGCGTTTGTTTGTTTCGTTTTCGTTTCGATGTCGTCTGTTTCCTGTACGTAAGTTTATGTTTAGTTATGTAAGTTTATGTTCAGGTTTCGTCAACGTCGTTTTGTTATTTTGTAGTTTGAAAGTGTTTTGTTTCGTTTCGTGTTTGCCATCATCGTTGTTTAATAAAGATGGCTTATTTCCCAAAGCCTGCGTTTTGGTCTGAGGATCCTTCTCTCCTCACCTCATCCGAGGATGAGGAGAGCGTCACCCGTTACAGAATCACCCACCAACACGCTAAGACCAAGCGGCAAGGGAAAACGAAACGGAGTAAGGGACAGGAGAGAAAGGAGCAATGGACATGGGACGATGTTTTGGATGGAAAGGGTTGCTACACTTGGGAGGAGATCCTGGCTGGGAGGGATCGCCTCCCATGGGAACAGGTGGAGGCATTGAGGAGAGCAGAGGCTACCTGGGAGAGGAACCGGAGCTATGAGGGAACGCGTCTGGCACGGAAGCCGAAAAAGCCCGTAAGTAATTCCCAAAAATTTCTTGGGGGGGGGCTAGGAGATAGTGGGCCAAGGGCAGGTAGGAGACCTGCGCCCACTTCCCAGGCTTACCGTGGAGAGCGGGAGTACGGGCAGGCGCCGTGTTACGCAGTAGAGCGCACGGTGTCTCCTGTACGAGTGCATAGCCCAGTGCGGGTTATTCCACCTCCCCGCACTGGTAGGGCTAGATTGGGTATTGAGCCAGGTGTCATGAGGCCGGCTCAACGCGTCTGGTCTCCAGTGCGTCTCCTCGGGCCGGCATACATGGCACCGGCCTTACGCATGGTTTCCCCGGTTCGCCTACATAGCCCGGTGCGGGTTATTCCACCTCCCCGCACTGGTCGGGCAACCGGGAGCATTCAACCAGGTAAGGTTGGGCAAGCTCAATGCTCAAGAGTGCCAGTACGCCTCCACGGTCCGGTATTTCCGGCACCACCTCCCCGCCCCAGCCTAGTACCTACAGTGTATACACTACGCACTAGGCTACCAGTGCATATCCTGAGCCCTGTTCCTCCTCCACGCACTCTCCCTGTAGTGCGTGTATCTAGCCCGGTGCCTCCAGTTCCGGGTCCACGCACTAAGCTACCAGTGCGTCTCCAGAGCCCTGTACACACTGTATATTCTCCCCCTACTAATCCTGATGTGCTTGTCCTCAGCCCGGCGTCACCAGTGCCGGTACCACGCATCAGGGATAGAGTAGGCTTTGAGAATACAGTGTGCCCTGTCCCTGCTCCCCGCACTAGTAGGAAGGTGCTTGTCATTAGCACGGTGCCTCCAGTTCCGGCACCACGCACCAGGTCTACAGTGCGCCATATCCGGCCAGAGCCATCCGTCTCCCCAGCGCCATCTGAGCCATCCGTCTCCCCAACGCCATCTGAGCCATCCGTCTCCCCAGCGCCATCTGAGCCATCCGTCTCCCCAGCGCCGTCTGAGCCATCCGTCTGCCAGGAGCCTGCAAAGCCGCCCGTCTGCCATGAGCCTGCAAAGCCGCCCGTCTGCCATGAGCCTACAGAGCCGTCAGCCAGACAGGAGCCGCTAGAGCCGTCAGCCAGACAGGAGCCGCTAGAGCCGTCAGCCAGACAGGAGCCGCTAGAGCCGTCAGCCAGACAGGATCTGCCAGAGCCGCCAACCAGACAGGATCTGCCAGAGCCGCCAACCAGACAGGATCTGCCAGAGCCGCCAACCAGACAGGATCTGCCAGAGCCGCCAACCAGACAGGATCTGCCAGAGCCGCCAACCAGACAGGATCTGCCAGAGCCGCCAACCAGACAGGATCTGCCAGAGCCGCCAGCGAGCCATGAGCAGCCAGAGCCGTCAGAGCGCCATGAGCAGCCAGAGCCGTCAGAGCGCCATGAGCAGCCAGAGCCGTCAGAGCGCCATGAGCAGCCAGAGCCGTCAGAGCGCCATGAGCAGCCAGAGCCGTCAGAGCGCCATGAGCAGCCAGAGCCGTCAGAGCGCCATGAGCGTCGAGAGCCGTCAGCCTGCCATGAGCGTCGAGAGCCGTCAGCCTGCCATGAGCGTCGAGAGCCGTCAGCCTGCCATGAGCGTCGAGAGCCGTCAGCCTGCCATGAGCGTCGAGAGCCGTCAGCCTGCCATGAGCGTCGAGAGCCGTCAGCCTGCCATGAGCGTCGAGAGCCGTCAGCCAGCCATGAGCATCGAGAGTCGTCAGTCAGCCATGGGCTGCCCTTCAGCCTGAAAAGGCTAGATACCCAGAACTGCCCATCAGTCCAGAGCTGTCTCTCTGTCCGGAGCTGCCTTTCAGTCCGGAGTTGCCCCTCTATCCTGATCTCCCTCTCTATCTTTATCTACCTCTATAGTCTTATCTATCCCTCTGTCTTGATTTATCTCTCTGTCCCGGTGTTATCCTTATTAAATATATTATTAAGAGAATTGTGTGGGGGAAAAAAGAGGGTGGACATTCTTGGAGGGAGGAAGTTAGGATGGATTATGGTGGGGTGGGAACCGCGCCCGGAGCCTGAGCCACCACCGTGGTTAGATGCCCACCCAGACCCTCCCCTAGACTTTGTGCTGGTGCGTCCGGAGTTCGCACCTTGTGGGGGGGGTACTGTCACGTTCCTGACCTATTTATGTTAGTTTTTGTGTGTTAGTTGGTCAGGACGTGAGGTTGGGTGGGCATTCTATGTTATCTGTTTCTATGTTGGTTTTGGTTTGCCTGGTATGGCTCTTGATTAGAGGCAGGTGGTTTGCGTTTGCCTCTAATTAAGAGTCATATTTAGGTAGGGCATTCTCACTGTTTGTTTGTGGGTGATTGTCTCCTGTGTCAGTATGTTTGTTCGTACCACACTGGACTGTAGCGTTTGTTTGTTTCGTTTTCGTTTCGATGTCGTCTGTTTCCTGTACGTAAGTTTATGTTTAGTTATGTAAGTTTATGTTCAGGTTTCGTCAACGTCGTTTTGTTATTTTGTAGTTTGAAAGTGTTTTGTTTCGTTTCGTGTTTGCCATCATCGTTGTTTAATAAAGATGGCTTATTTCCCAAAGCCTGCGTTTTGGTCTGAGGATCCTTCTCTCCTCACCTCATCCGAGGATGAGGAGAGCGTCACCCGTTACACATGTACAATATGTTCCATTAGATGTCATCAGTGGAAAGGTTAGTTGGTGGTACACTGTAGAGTATCATCATGGAGAGGATACATACCCACACACAAACTGTTTCAGGTTGTGAATTTTCAATGTAATATTTATGCACTTTATTGCACCCTGCACTTTATGGATATCATGACATAATAAATCATCTCTATTTTTGCATGTGAGCCTCTGTTTTGGATTTTTCCACATTTTCGTCAGTCCTGTCCTTTCCATGATCCTACTTTTTCAAACCTACGCACCTGTGACCAACATTATTTGATATTATTAAAGACTATACGAGAGTGCAGGCGACCACCCATTGTTTCTATACTTTAGAGTAGGACATTACATCAGGCCGTTATCAGAGTAAGACATTACATCAGGCCGTTATCAGAGTAAGACATTACATCAGGCCGTTATCAGAGTAAGACATTACATCAGGCCGTTATCAGAGTAAGACATTACATCAGGCCACTATCAGAGTAAGACATTACATCAGGCCATTATCAGAGTAAGACATTACATCAGGCCGTTATCAGAGTAAGACATTACATCAGGCCGTTATCAGAGTAAGACATTGCATCAGGCCATTATCAGAGTAAGACATTACATCAGGCCGTTATCAGAGTAAGACATTACATCAGGCCATTATCAGAGTAAGACATTACATCAGGCCGTTATCAGAGTAAGACATTACATCAGGCCGTTATCAGAGTAAGACATTACATCAGGCCGTTATCAGAGTAAGACATTACATCAGGCCGTTATCAATTTGTGATGTTTTTTTCCAGCCTTGGCAGCTGGGAGAAGGATATGGTCCCCACTTTACCACCTATAAACAGAATCCAGCCTACCAACCAACATCCTGATCTCACATTCCTCTAGCTCTGACTAACAGATGGTAGAATATTGACGTCCTGGTGTCGCGTATTGCAGCCACGACACCGGCCAATGCGGCCCACACGTATGTTAACTCAATTTACGCCTAATCTGGTTTGTGCTAAAAATAAAAATGGTCAAACAGTTTTAGGTTTTGGGGATTTTTATTTTGCGTCATTGCTGTTAGTTGACGTGAGCCCTCCTTGAGATCCAATGACCATAAAGTTGTTTATTTTTGGTTTTGAAACATCTGTTTCTGCCAAAAGAGACATGATTTATCATCAATCACAGGAGGTTGGTGGCACCTCATTGGGGAGGACGGGCTCGTGGTAATGACTGGACCGGAATCAGTGGAGTGGTATCAAATACATCAAACACATGGTTCCCATGGTTTCCAGGTGTTTGATGCCATTCCATTGTCTCCGTTCCGGCCATTTTTACGAGCAGTTCTCCCCTTAGCAGCCTCCACTGTTATCAATATAAGGGATTTAGTACGTTATTGCCATAATTGAATTTGCCGCAATCATTTTTCCTTCACTTAAAACTTCCTCATACTTGCCTGTCATCTTATAGATGCTACACAATTGTTTTGATTTATAAATTGACTCCTGGCTTTGCTTTTAGTAAAGAAGATGGACCAGATGCTCCTCTACAACATGAACATGCTATCAGACTGTGTGTGGGTGGACAGACACGTGTTGGAAGTGTCTGAGAGCTTAAGCATGTGTTCATATGTCCAAATTCTCTTTGGCTGCACTCGTACATGTTCAGGAAAATTGCATTTATTTGAGATTTGGTGGTGTCCTGAGTGATTCTATCTCTCTTTCCTCCATCCGTCCCTCTCCTTTTCTCTCTCCCCCTCCCTCCCCCTCCATTTCTCTAACTCTCTCCCCATCTCTCTGATGTGATTGTACCACTGGGACCCGGCAACAGATGGGTTTCAAACGTCAGCCTTCCCAAACAGGATATAGATGATGAGTAGGCCCTGGTGCTCCCTGGAGGAGCTACAGATCAAATGGTCCTCTTCCACCTCCCGCCGCTCCCCTCCACCGCTCCCTCTGCTCTCCACGGGGTGGGGTCCGGACGAGGTGAGGAAGAGGAGGAGGAGGAGGAAGGAGCTCCACTGTGCTCCAGCAAACCTCTGAGACAAGGGGAGAAGTGGGGGATTCCAGTTTACTTGGTCATGTTCATTCGGCACCAAACGGAAAGAAAAGTACTGAAACAGGAAGGGACTACTTGAACTAAACAATCTCATTTTCATTTTCATTCCATTCCAAAAGGTTTTAAAAAGTATTCCGCAGCGTACCCTAATGAACATGACCCAGTTAATATATTCACACCTGCGGTGTGAGTCCTTCTGTGACTCACATGGATACTGTTACGTCATGTTACTGTTACATGTTGCTCAAACTCACCTAGAATGTATCCTCTTTGTATGTTCTCCTTGTTTTGCTGATTTGTCGATAGAATTATGGCTCTCTTGTCCACAGCCATTTTTTATTTCTCTTTGTCACTCCGCACCTCGTTTTGACCCCACTAGTACAGAACTCTTTCATTACTGTCACCATCGCATATATAATAGTGGATCACAGCCCTGAAAACATGTTCAGGCAAACTGCGGTCAAAAATGCATAGTTGTGGTTTGGGGCTTGGAAAGAACCCCCCTTTTCTGCTTCTTCTAGTTTTTCTCAGATGTTCCAAAGCCCAAACGTCAAGCGCGGAAATATATTATTGACATGGATTTGTTTTGTGCCGTTCCTTTTTAACATATTTCCTCCATAAATGTGTCAAAATGGAGGACATCTGTCTCAGTGTGGACTGGGTGATGGATCTGTCCTCCCCAGTGCACTCCATGTGTTTCAGTGTATCTACAGCTGGAGCCTGTTGTGTTCAGTGAAAACAATAGCGCTAAATTAGCATTAGCATTCAGCCCGATGGCACAGCCAGACAACTCAATCGGATCTGGGCCAAATTCTTTTGTCGTTGGCCCAAGCTAGAGATCAAATGGTCCTCTTCCACCTCCCGCCGCTCCCCTCCACCACTCCCTCTGTTCTCCACAAGGTGGGGTCTGGACGAGGTGAGGAAGAGGAAGAGGAGGAGTAAGGAGCTCCACTGTGCTCCAGCGATCCTCTGAGACAAGGGGAGAAGTGGTGGATTCCAGTTTACTGGGTCATGTTCATTAGGCAACAAACGGAAAGAAGAGTACTGAAACAGGAAGGGACTACCTGGACTAAGAAATCGAATTTTAATTTTCATTCCTTGCAAAAGGTTTTAAAAAGTATTCCGTTGCGTGCCCTAATGAACATGACCCAGTGGAGTTGGTGGGTGGGTGGAGGTTGGTGATGTGGTGGATGATAATTTTCACATTAGGAGGAGAATCACATTTTGAGAGGAAAAACTGGCATTCCAGTGGGCTTATTTGATTAGCCATAATGTCATAGATACAAGAATGTCCTCTGAGAAATAACGGAAAGTAGCCAATGAATTAGTTATTCCCGTCAGCAAATACCCACGCTGCCTGCTTCCTACCCTGCCTCCACCTGCCCCACAGGCCACATTGTTTAGTCAATCTCCAATATGGAGCATAATTATACTAATTTGTTATATTGCATTTCTGAAGATCGGGCAAAAAATAAAGCCTTCTTTCTGAGCTAGGAGGCCCAACTACGCAGTGAGTTCCGGAGACGGTTCTTCATCTCAACCCATGTTGAATAATGTTGACCTAAAGGTGTTTGAAACCAGCAAAAGTGTTATTCTTCCATGAATAGAGCAAACACTTTCACCTAACCTTGGAGTGGGTTTATTGTTAGTAACTTAACTTCTTCATTATTCTGATATACAGTATTTGGATGAAAATGCTCATTTCTGGTCTGATACATGTTTATATGACAATAGGGAGATAATGCTCAGCTGCTGGTAACACTCCCACACTCCTGCACCTGCTCTCACATTTAGACTGCAATCTGGCTATGTACTTTTGGATAGCTTACAACTCCATACACTGCTTCAATTCTAGCAGATATTTTATTGTTTATCAAAAGTGACACTTTATAACTCAAGTTATCATGTAGGGATGAGTAATGGTCAGAGCATCGATTCCATCATGCTCACGACTGTTGAAGAAACACACATATCAGATGGTCATATCCATGGGATTGTGTCTGTGGGGTATGTGGGTCTCTGGGAACCTTGTATTGCTGTCCCTCCCTGCCTGTTAACATCCTATAGCGAGGCCTGTCTCATGTATGTCTGTTAATAGGTAGTCTGGTGCATTCTTTCCCAGGAAAAACTGTTCATGTCTCTGCCCCCCAGGCAGCATCCCTGGCCTGGCTGGCCTCCTCTGGGTGCTGGGCTGAGCTTGGTGTGGGTGGATGAGAGGCCCTCGGGGGCCAGGAGGGTCTGGGGCTCTTGGGAAGGCAGAATCAGAGGCATGAATGACACCATTGTGTGTCCAGCTCGCCAACATAAAAATGAATGAACAAATAAATAAAACAGGAAAAATAAGGGACGGGGGAGAGGAGGTGAATATAATCTGTCATCTGAATTTTAAAACGGGACCTTGACATACTGTAGGAAGGCGATTATCATAACTATTATCCGCCTTCTCTCTGTGTATTTCCAAGAATTCGGGATCAGAATACCTAGGATAGGATAAAGCAA
>NC_074698.1:33147353-33162514 GCF_029448725.1 Salvelinus fontinalis | reverse complement strand
GGAGCAGGTGATGATAGCTATTTAAAGGTAGGTTAAGTTAGGAGCAGGTGATGATAGCTATTTAAAGGTAGGTTATGTTATGAGCAGGTGATGATAGCTATTTAAAGGTAGGTTATGTTAGGAGCAGGTGATGATGGCTATTTAAAGGTAGGTTATGTTAGGAGCAGGTGATGGTAGCTATTTAAAGGTTGGTTATGTTGGGAGCAGGTGATGATAGCTATTTAAAGGTAGGTTATGTTGGGAGCAGGTGATGATAGCTATTTAAAGGTAGGTTATGTTGGGAGCAGGTGATGATAGCTATTTAAAGGTAGGTTATGTTGGGAGCAGGTGATGATAGCTATTTAAAGGTAGGTTATGTTGGGAGCATGTGATGATAGCTATTTAAAGGTAGGTTATGTTATGAGCAGGTGATGATAGCTATTTAAAAGGTAGGTTATGTTAGGAGCAGGTGATGATGGCTATTTAAAGGTAGGTTATGTTAGGAGCAGGTGATGATAGCTATTTAAAGGTAGGTTATGTTAGGAGCAGGTGATGATAGCTATTTAAAGGTAGGTTATGTTATGAGCAGGTGATGATAGCTATTTAAAGGTAGGTTAAGTTAGGAGCAGGTGATGATAGCTATTTAAAGGTAGGTTATGTTAGGAGCAGGTGATGATGGCTATTTAAAGGTAGGTTAAGTTAGGAGCAGGTGATGACGGCTATTTAAAGGTAGGTTATGTTATGAGCAGGTGATGATAGCTATTTAAAGGTAGGTTATGTTAGGAGCAGGTGATGACAGCTATTTAAAGGTAGGTTAAGTTAGGAGCAGGTGATGACGGCTATTTAAAGGTAGGTTATGTTAGGAGCAGGTGATGATAGCTATTTAAAGGTAGGTTATGTTAGGAGCAGGTGATGATAGCTATTTAAAGGTAGGTTATGTTAGGAGCAGGTGATGATAGCTATTTAAAGGTAGGTTAAGTTAGGAGCAGGTGATGATAGCTATTTAAAGGTAGGTTATGTTAGGAGCAGGTGATGATGGCTATTTAAAGGTTGGTTATGTTAGGAGCAGGTGATGATAGCTATTTAAAGGTAGGTTATGTTATGAGCAGGTGATGGTAGCTATTTAAAGGTTGGTTATGTTGGGAGCAGGTGATGATAGCTATTTAAAGGTAGGTTATGTTGGGAGCAGGTGATGATAGCTATTTAAAGGTAGGTTATGTTGGGAGCAGGTGATGATAGCTATTTAAAGGTAGGTTATGTTGGGAGCATGTGATGATAGCTATTTAAAGGTAGGTTATGTTATGAGCAGGTGATGATAGCTATTTAAAAGGTAGGTTATGTTAGGAGCAGGTGATGATGGCTATTTAAAGGTAGGTTATGTTAGGAGCAGGTGATGATAGCTATTTAAAGGTAGGTTATGTTAGGAGCAGGTGATGATAGCTATTTAAAGGTAGGTTATGTTATGAGCAGGTGATGATAGCTATTTAAAGGCAGGTTAAGTTAGGAGCAGGTGATGATAGCTATTTAAAGGTAGGTTATGTTAGGAGCAGGTGATGATGGCTATTTAAAGGTAGGTTAAGTTAGGAGCAGGTGATGACGGCTATTTAAAGGTAGGTTATGTTATGAGCAGGTGATGATAGCTATTTAAAGGTAGGTTATGTTAGGAGCAGGTGATGACAGCTATTTAAAGGTAGGTTAAGTTAGGAGCAGGTGATGACGGCTATTTAAAGGTAGGTTATGTTAGGAGCAGGTGATGATAGCTATTTAAAGGTAGGTTATGTTAGGAGCAGGTGATGATAGCTATTTAAAGGTAGGTTATGTTATGAGCAGGTGATGATAGCTATTTAAAGGTAGGTTATGTTAGGAGCAGGTGATGATAGCTATTTAAAGGTAGGTTATGTTAGGAGCAGGTGATGATAGCTATTTAAAGGTAGGTTATGTTATGAGCAGGTGATGATAGCTATTTAAAGGTAGGTTATGTTAGGAGCAGGTGATGACAGCTATTTAAAGGTAGGTTATGTTAGGAGCAGGTGATGATAGCTATTTAAAGGTAGGTTATGTTAGGAGCAGGTGATGATAGCTATTTAAAGGTAGGTTATGTTATGAGCAGGTGATGATAGCTATTTAAAGGTAGGTTATGTTAGGAGCAGGTGATGACAGCTATTTAAAGGTAGGTTAAGTTAGGAGCAGGTGATGATGGCTATTTAAAGGTAGGTTAAGTTAGGAGCAGGTGATGATGGCTATTTAAAGGTAGGTTATGTTAGGAGCAGGTGATGATAGCTATTTAAAGGTAGGTTATGTTGGGAGCATGTGATGATAGCTATTTAAAGGTAGGTTATGTTAGGAGCAGGTGATGATAGCTATTTAAAGGTAGGTTATGTTGCGAGCAGGTGATGATAGCTATTTAAAGGTAGGTTATGTTGGGAGCCGATGATGATAGCTATTTAAATGTAGGTTATGTTATGAGCAGGTGATGATAGCTATTTAAAGGTAGGTTATGTTATGAGCAGGTGATGATAGCTATTTAAAGGTAGGTTATGTTAGGAGCAGGTGATGATAGCTATTTAAAGGTAGGTTATGTTATGAGCAGGTGATGATAGCTATTTAAAGGTAGGTTATATTAGGAGCAGGTGATGATAGCTATTTAAAGGTAGGTTATGTTAGGAGCAGGTGATGGTAGCTATTTAAAGGTAGGTTATGTTAGGAGCAGGTGATGATAGCTATTTAAAGGTAGGTTAAGTTAGGATCAGGTATTTTCCTCCATTTTTGATAATGTTTTACATACATATTAGCCAGTTTCACAATCTTGCAATGGTTGAAATAAGTGGTATAATATTTTGGTTTAAAGGGGCAATCTGCAGTAGCAACAGTACATTGATTTTTGGTTGTATATATTATTAACATGTACCCATTGATTCTTCAAGAATATAACTTATAAATGCCTCATGAGCTTAGTTCAACTGTCGTACCCCATCAGAACCCCAAATTAGTTTTTTTACTGCAATGTTTGTAAACAAAGTAAATTCAAACAAATACTGTATATCCTCAAAACATGGTTAAAACTATAATTTTGATATCATGGATACTCAGTCTTGGCACCCATAGTAAAGCATCTCTGTTTGTCTCCATAGTGACTGAACCAATCTAACAGCAATATTCGTTTTACAGTAGCCTATACATTTAGTTGGTTTTTTTCACCGTATGGTGAAGCATGGTGGTGGCAGCATCATGTTGTGGGGATGTTTTGCAGCTGCAGGGACTGGGAGACTAGTCAGGATGGAGAGAAAGATGAACGGAGCAAAGTATGGAGAGATCCTTGATGAAAACCTGCTCCAGAGTGCTCAGGACCTCAGACTGGGGTGAATCTTCACCTTCCAACATGACAACGACCCTAAGTACACAGCCAAGATAACGCAGGGGTGGCTTCAGGACAAGTCTCTGAATGTCCTTGAGTGGCCCAGCCAGAGCCCAGACTTGAACATCTCTGGAGCGACCTGAAAATAGCTGTGTAGCGATACTCCTCATCCAACCTAACAGAGCTTGATAGGATCTGCAGAGAAGAATACAGGTGTGCTAAGCTTGTAGCGTTACCCAAGAAGACTCAAGGCTGTAACTGCTTCAACAAAGTACTGAGTAAAGGGTCTGAATATTTATGTAAATGTGATTTTGCAGTTTATTCATTTTAATAAATTAGCAAACATTTCTACAAACCTGTTTTTGTTTTGTCATTATGGGATATTGTGTGTAGATTGATGAGAAAATAAAACAATTGAATACATTTTAGAATAAGGCTGTAATGTAATAAAATATGGAAAAAAGTCAAGGGGTCTGAATACTTTCCAAATGCACTGTATGTTCTCCAAAAACCCAACCCATAAGCCATAGTAATATGACTTGCTAATAAAGAGAGGAGACGAGAAGTAAGCCAATGCTTAGCAACGGCACAAGGCAGCCACCGTCCAACTCACTGTCACCATGGAGACAGCCACAGGGTGCACTACCTTACTTTGATTCCTCTGTGGAAACGAATTCATATACGAATTCATGACCGCCACCAGGACTTCACCATGACTGATTGTCTAACTCCATCCACGCAGGTTGATGACTGGCTCAGTATGAGGTTCTCCCCCTGAATCTGGGGCAGTGGGGTGATGAATCCTCTGCTCTGTAGCCCTGGAACACTGACTAGACTGGTAATGACTGAGGGGCATTATAACAGTTCTCTCCTCCATCCATTCACTCTGACCCATTTCTACTTCTATCCTGCTGTTCTGAAGTCAACAGGACATCCACCTGCAAACAGTCATGGTACAGGTCCTTTTGTCCAAACAAGCTATATAGGTCAATATATTGTTGTCTAATGCCACCGAAGGGTAAGGTTGGGTTGAACAATACAGTAACTACCACTCCATACAATACGTTCACCATTAAGCACAGTGCTGAAACACTGGACCCCTCTACTAAGCCTATCCTTTTGATACTGACAGCATCATCACAACAAATCTACTGACACCAGGGAGCACACAAAGTTAATTACATAATATAAAGTGGGGAAATAGGTCCAGCAAGACTCCATTGTGCCTGAATGTAAAGTGGTTCACCCAGCAAGACTCCATTGTGCCTGAATGTAAAGTGGTTCACCCAGCAAGGCTCCATTGTGCCTGAATGTAAAGTGGTTCACCCAGCAAGGCTTCATTGTGCCTGAATGTAAAGTGGTTCACCCAGCAAGGCTTCATTGTGCCTGAATGTAAAGTGGTTCACCCAGCAAGGCTCCATTGTGCCTGAATGTAATGTGGTTCACCCAGCAAGACTCCATTGTGCCTGAATGTAAAGAGGTTCACCCAGCAAGGCTCCATTGTGCCTGAATGTAAAGTGGTTCACCCAGCAAGGCTCCATTGTGCCTGAATGTAAAGTGGTTCACCCAGCAAGACTCCATTGTGCCTGAATGTAAAGTGGTTCACCCAGCAAGGTTCCATTGTGCCTGAATGTAAAGTGGTTCACCCAGCAAGGCTCCATTGTGCCTGAATGGTTCAGTAAATTGCGAGCCAAGGGGAGGTTGGTGGTAAGAGGATGGTGACGTTCAGGCTCACTGGCCAGTGAACATGCTGACATTTGGGTGTGGGAACCCCTGGGACTGGTGGGGATATGGTAGGATTGTAGCACACAGCAATCAGAGCTCAGGGGGTTGACTAGGTAGACACAGGCAGCCAGAACTTTCCTAAACCCATTATCTAAGAGTGCAGAAGGCCCACTAAACTAAAGTATGCACATTGTTCATGGCTGATAGATTGTTGAGTGAAGGTTATTGAATGAACCCAGTCTTCAGTGACTTAGACTAGACAGACACATCAAGAGATAGCGGCTGATGCATCACTTGTCAGCATCTTTCAGTGGCAGACATTGTCAGATTGCTTAGTTGACTGGCCTTTGAGGATAAACATATCTTTCAGTTGTATTTCTGCATTTCCTCCCTGCCACTTCCCCCCTGTATATATATGAGCTCTGCAGGTAATGACAGACTATAGTATGTGATGCCGTATTCAGCCTGTGTCACTACACATTGTGTGACCCAGTTTTGATATAGATGACAGGTCATTGAATAACTAATAACCCTTTATGGTGCCCATATGGTGACCTTTTCACTCACTGCTACCACATCATTCATTAGTGTGTGTGTGTGTGTGTGTGTGTGTGTGTGTGTGTGTGTGTGTGTGTGTGTGTGTGTGTGTGTGTGTGTGTGTGTGTGTGTGTGTGTGTGTGTGTGTGTGTGTGTGTGTGTGTGTGTGTGTGTGTGTGTGTCAGTGTGTGTGTGTGTGTGTGTGTGTGTGTGTGTGTGTGTGTGTGTGTGTGTGTGTGTGTGTGTGTGTGTCAGTGTGTGTGTGTGTGAGTATCCACCAGTAAGTGTAGAAGCACAACTGTACGGTCATAACCCATCACTTGTCCTTGGCTTCTGCGGTGCAGTCAGAGATGATGATGTACACAAACATGCCGTGCAGAGCATGGCTAGTTCCCCACAGTAGATTATCCAGGGTCTCCTAATAACTCACAGGATATGACATCAAAGCTTTTCCAGCTCATCAATGGCTGCCACTGTGTACAGTACATGTCCACCTGTTTAAGTAAAGCCCTTTAACGTGGTGAAAATGCCATGAATCCTGTCCCACTGTCGCAGTAAGGTCTCCATTTAATATCTAATGTTCTTAATAATAACCAAGCCAGAGGAACAGGGCTAAAACCCTACTTTCTGAAGACCGTCATTGTCGTGGCTGGTTTAGTGCAGCAGCTTGGTCAGACAGACACAGCTACTGGGCTCAGTATAATGGCCAGTAAGACGTAGTGCTCTTTTCTGCACAAGTGACAAATAACATTTGATTTGCCTGTGCTTACTTCCTTGTCTTCAAAGTAGAGTCAAAACGGTAGCAAAACTTCCCAAGCTCCTTGGCTTGAGAAAACTCATTTGGACACCGCTTCTGAGCCCTTGCAACAACCCTAAGTAGAACACAGATATTTCATGCATAATTACCATGACATCAGAATGAAACAAAGTCAATTATGAGAAAACCTTCCTATTTGTCTGGAAAGTAAATGTGAGTGACCTCCAGCATGGCCTGTCACTCACCAGTCACCTCAGTCCCCAGGAAGATGAGAAGGATGCAGAGAAGAAACGACGCAGTCATGACTCCCATGATGAGCAGACAATGGTGGTGGTCTGGTGGTCTCACTGCACTTCTTGTCATGTGCAGGGTCACACCAACACTGTGTGTTACGTACGGATTCAAGCGCAATATAAATGTTCATTACGAAAGATATGCATGGTTATTTCAATTCTATTTCACTTCTACAACAAATCTATTGAATGTATTTATGGCCTACATAGCTCTGTAAAACAGCAAGAGACTTACCAAAGTCGGCAGATAGAAGCTGAGCCGTTCCTCCCTAGAAGAGTGTGGAAGGTCCAGCTGTCTTCTCAGTCAACATGTAGGTCCTTATAAACAGACGTGTGGGGAAATGCTGCTAGACATATCACCTGCAAGGCATGTTTGTGTGGCACAAATCACTTATTGGGATCTGTAATGTCATTGTGTGCAATGTGACCTTACTGTACCCAATGCAATGCAATGTGTTACTTGAGTGAACCAAGCATTTTGTATCAACACTGTTGTTTAAACTTGCACAATTACACTACATGACTAAAAGCCTGCTCCATGCAGGCCAGTCAAGTTCTTCCACACTGATATCGACAAACCATTTTTTGTCACACCCTGACCATAGATTGCTTTGTATGTTTCTATGTTTTGTTTGGTCAGGGTGTGATGTGGGTGGGCATTCTATGTTGTATGTCTAGGATGTCTTTTTCTATGTGTTTGGCCTAGTATGTGTAACAGTATAACTTTAAACCGTCCCCTCGCCCCGACACGGGCGCGAACCAGGGACCCTCTGCACACATCAACAACGGTCGCCCACGAAGCATCGTTACCCATCGCTCCACAAAGGCCGCGGCCCTTGCAGAGCAAGGGGAAACCCTACTTAAGTCTCAGAGCAAGTGACGTAACTGATTGAAATGCTACTAGCGCGTACCCGCTAACTAGCTAGCCATTTCACATCCGTTACACTCACCCCCCTTTCAACTTCCTCCTTTTCCTCAGCAACCAGTGATCCGGGTCAACAGCATCAACGTAACAGTATAACTTTACGTCGTCCCCTCGCCCCGACACGGGCGCGAACCAGGGACCCTCTGCACACATCAACAACGGTCACCCACGAAGCAGCGTTACCCATCGCTTCACAAAGGCCGCGGCCCTTGCAGAGCAAGGGGAAACCCTACTTATTAAGTCTCAGAGCAAGTGACGTAACTGATTGAAATGCTACTAGCGCGTACTCGCTAACTAGCTAGCCATTTCACATCCGTTACATATGGTTCTCAATCAGAGGCAGGTGTCAGTCGTTGTCTCTGATTGGGAGCCATATTTAGGTATCCTGTTTTTCATTGTGTTTTGTGGGTTTGTATTTTCTGTTCTGTTTTTTTTGTTTTCAACGTACAGGAGTGTTGTTTGTCGTTGTATTGTTTTTGTTCAGTGTTCATTTTTGCGTATTAAACAATATGGACACTTACCACGCTGCGCATTGGTCCTCCTCTTCTCATTCCAACGATGAGCGTTACAATTATTTTATGGACCTCGCTTTGTGCACAGGGGCATTGTCATGCTGAAACAGGAAAGGGCCTTCACCAAACTGTTGCCATAAAGTTGGAGGCACAGAAGCGCCTAGAATGTCATTGCATGCTGTAGCGTGATGCATCACTCCAGAGAACGCGTTTCCACTACTCCAGTCCAATGGCGGCGAGCTTAACAGCTCTCCAGCCGACGCTTGGCATTGTGCATGGTGATCTTAGGCTTAAGCTGCTCAGCCATGGGAACCCATTTCACGAAGCTCCCGACGAACAATTCATATGCTGACGTTGCTTCCAGAGGCAGTTTGTAACTTGGTAGTGAGTTTTGCAACCAAGGACAGACCTGCTACGTGCCTCAGCACTCAGTGGTCCCGTTCTGTGAGCTTGTGTGGTCTACCACTTCCCGGTTGAGACGTTGTTACTTCTAGACATTTCAATTTCACAATAACAGCACTTACAGTTGACCGAGGAAGCTCTAGCGGGGCATAATATTGACTCTGTTTTACAAATCCTTTATTGAGAGTATTTTAACTTTTTGTATTGTTTGTTGGTTTGGCAATGCCACTGTCAGTCAGAGAAACATGCTGAGAAGGATTATTACCACAGCAAGTAAGGTACTTGGAGTCAAACAGACAGGCCTGGATGAGATCTTTAAGGTCAGGGCCCTCCGTAAGGCTCACAAAATCCTTTTAGACCCAAGTCACCCCCTGTACCTGGACTTTGAATTACTCCCCTCTGGGCGCAGGTATAGGGCACCCCTCAGCAGGAAAAATAGAACGAGACAATCATTTGTGCCAGGTGTGATATCCCTCTTAAATAGCTCGGGCAAATGTTCCCATTGACCCCGTAAGGCCAGCAGGTTAGTCTTTTCTTCTTCTTTTTTTTTTAAATTTTTTTATTTTTTTGTATTTAAATGTTTTTAACATTTTTTAATGTTTTAAAATGTTTTATTTCTTATTTCTTACCATTATTCATTTTTATTTTTTTATTTGTGCGTGACTGTTATTGAAAGTTGTATTGTCAATCTTGTTAACGCCACTTTAAATGTGTAAATGCACTGCAACAAAATTTCCCCATGGGGACAATAAAGTAAGTAAGTAAGTAAGAACTGACCTATGACAGTGCCACGTTGAAAGTCACTGAGCTCTTCAGTAAGGCCATTCCACTGCCATGTTTGTCTATGAAGATTGCATGGCTGTGTGCATATCTGTCAGCAACGGGTGTGGCTGAAATATCAGAATCCACTTATTTTAAGGGGTGTCCACATACTTTTGTATATACAGTGCAATCGGCGTGTATTAAAATCCTTCACTTTTCCACATTTTCTTACGTTATAGCCTTATTCTAAAATGATTAAAATCAAATGTTTCCTTATCAATCTCCACACAATACCCCAGAACGACAAAGCGAAAACAGGTTTTTTGATATTTTTGCAAATTTATAAAAATCAAAAAATAGATACCTTATTTACATAAGATCCATTGCTATGAGACTCAAAATTTAGCTCAGGTGCATCCTGTTTCCATTGATTATCCTTGATGTTTCTACAACTTAATTGGAGTCCACCTGTGCTAAATACAATTAATTGGACATGATTTGGAAAGACATACAGCTGTCTATATAGGGTCCCACAGTTGACAGTGCATGTCAGAGCAAAAACCAAGCCATGAGGTCGAAGGAATTGTCCGTAGAGCTCCGAGACAGGATTGTGTCGAGGTACAGATCTGGGGAAGGGTACTAAAAAATGTCTGCAGCATTGAAGGTCCCCAAGAACACAGTGGCCTCCATCATTCTTAAATGGAAGAAGTTTGGAACCACCAAGACTCTTCCTAGAGCTGGCCACCCAGCCACACTGAGCAATCGGGGGAGAAGGGCCTTGGTCAGGGAGGAGACCAAGAACCCGATGGTCACTCTGACAGAGCTCCAGAGTTTCTCTGTGGAGATGGGAGAACATTCCAGAAGGACAACCATCTATGCAGCACTCCAACAATCAGGCCTTTATGGTAGAGTGGCCAGATGGAAGCAACTCCTTAGCAAAAGGCACATGACAGTCCGCTTGGAGTTTGCCAAAAGGCACCTAAAGGACACTCAGACCTTGAGAAACAAGATTCTCTCGTCTGATGATCTGCAGAGAAAATTGAGAAGATATGCAAAGAAGAATGGGAGAAACTCCCCAAATACAGGGGTGCCAAGATTGTAGCGTCATACCCAAGAAGACTTTAGGCTGTAATCGCTGCCAAAGGTGCTTCAACAAAGTACTGACTAAAGGGTCTGTATACTTATGTAAATTTTATTTATTTAACTAGGCAAGTCAGTTAAGAACAAATTCTGACAGACAGACAGACAGACAGACAGACAGACAGACAGACAGACAGACAGACAGATAGACTTTTACGTAGGCTGGGGTATCTCCACTAACAAGACATGTGGAAGAACATTTAATGCCTGGCTGTGTGTGGAACAATGCTCCCCACTGTGGATGACCAGCTCCACCAGACAGGCATCAGGAATCCAACTCCAATCCCTCAATGGGGCTATTGTAGATTCCAGCCCAGTAAAGCAAATAAGAACAAATAAGAGCATACCAATAGCAAGTAAAGTACTCCTGGGAGAATTGATTTGCATAATTAATGGAAAATTGGCATCCAACTGTACCCCAGTGGGTGATACTGAGTTGCACTCAAAGACACATGTCAAATCAAGGAATGTACCTTCCTCCTCAGCGACAGCTAATTAGCAACACAAACTATTTCAGTCTGGTAGCTGTCAAACTATCTTGATGCAAACACAACATCTGCATTTTCAAGGACGACGAAAAGATTTGTTCATTTACACAAGACATGACTGATACAAATGCTGGAAGAATGACATAATAAAGGTGATGTAAGACTGTAAATACCATCAATTCCTACAAGAATAGATTATAATGTTGTTGTTGTCTCTATAATGTTGTTGTTGTCTCTATAATGTTGTTGCTGTCTCTATAATGTTGTTGCTGTCTCTATAATGTTGTTGCTGTCTCTATAATGTTGTTGCTGTCTCTATAATGTTGTTGCTGTCTCTATAATGTTGTTGCTGTCTCTATAGTGTTGTTGCTGTCTCTATAGTGTTGTTGCTGTCTCTATAATGTTGTTGCTGTCTCTATAGTGTTGTTGCTGTCTCTATAATGTTGTCTCTATAATGTTGTTGCTGTCTCTATAGTGTTGTTGCTGTCTGTATAGTGTTGTTGCTGTCTCTATAATGTTGTTGCTGTCTCTATAGTGTTGTTGCTGTCTCTATAATGTTGTCTCTATAATGTTGTTGCTGTCTCTATAGTGTTGTTGTTGTCTCTATAATGTTGTCTCTATAATGTTGTTGCTGTCTCTATAATGTTGTCTCTATAATGTTGTCTCTATAATGTTGTTGTTGTCTCTATAATGTTGTTGCTGTCTCTATAATGTTGTCTCTATAATGTTGTCTCTATAATGTTGTCTCTATAATGTTGTCTCTATAATGTTGTTGTTGTCTCTATAATGTTGTTGTTGTCTCTATAATGTTGTTGTTGTCTCTATAATGTTGTTGCTGTCTCTATAATGTTGTCTCTATAATGTTGTCTCTATAATGTTGTCTCTATAATGTTGTTGCTGTCTCTATAATGTTGTCTCTATAATGTTGTTGCTGTCTCTATAATGTTGTTGCTGTCTCTATGTTGTTGCTGTCTCTATAATGTTGTTGCTGTCTCTATAATGTTGTCTCTATAATGTTGTTGCTGTCTCTATAATGTTGTTGCTGTCTCTATAATGTTGTTGCTGTCTCGATAATGTTGTTGCTGTCTCTATAATGTTGTTGCTGTCTCTATAATGTTGTCTCTATAATGTTGTTGCTGTCTCTATAATGTTGTTGCTGTCTCTATAATGGTGTTGCTGTCTCTATAATGTTGTTGCTGTCTCTATAATGTTGTCTCTATAATGTTGTTGCTGTCTCTATAATGTTGTTGCTGTCTCTATGTTGTTGCTGTCTCGATAATGTTGTTGCTGTCTCTATAATGTTGTTGCTGTCTCTATAATGTTGTCTCTATAATGTTGTTGCTGTCTCTATAATGTTGTCTCTATAATGTTGTTGCTGTCTCTATAATGTTGTCTCTATAATGTTGTTGCTGTCTCTATAATGTTGTTGCTGTCTCTATAATGGTGTTGCTGTCTCTATAATGTTGTTGCTGTCTCTATAATGTTGTTGCTGTCTCTATAGCGTTGTTGCTGTCTCTATAATGTTGTTGCTGTCTCTATAATGTTGTTGCTGTCTCTATAGCGTTGTCTCTATAACGTTGTTGCTGTCTCTATAATGTTGTCTCTATAATGTTGTCTCTATAATGTTGTCTCTATAATGTTGTTGCTGTCTCTAATGTTGTTGCTGTCTCTATAATGTTGTTGCTGTCTCTATATTGTTGTTGCTGTCTCTATAATGTTGTTGCTGTCTCTATATTGTTGTTGCTGTCTCTATAATGTTGTCTCTATAATGTTGTTGCTGTCTCTATAATGTTGTTGCTGTCTGTATAATGTTGTTGCTGTCTCTATATTGTTGTTGCTGTCTGTATAATGTTGTTGCTGTCTCTATAATGTTGTTGCTGTCTGTATAATGTTGTTGATGTCTCTATGATGTTGTCTGTATAATGTTGTTGCTGTCTCTATAATGTTGTCTCTATAATGTTGTTGCTGTCTCTATAATGTTGTTGCTGTCTGTATAATGTTGTTGCTGTCTGTATAGATCCATAGATCCACCTCTACGCAGACGACACCATTCTGTATAGTTCTGGCCCTTCCTTGGACACTGTGTTAACAACCCTCCAGACGAGCTTCAATGCCATACAACACTCCTTCCGTGGCCTCCAATTGCTCTTAAATACAAGTAAAACCAAATGCATGCTCTTCAACCGATCGCTGCCTGCACCTGATCGCCCGTCCAGCATCACTACTCTGGACGGTTCTGACTTAGAATATGTGGACAACTACAAATACCTAGGTGTCTGGTTAGACTGTAAACTCTCCTTCCAGACACACATCAAACATCTCCAATCCAAAGTTAAATCTAGAATTGGCTTCCTATTTCGCAACAAAGCATCCTTCACTCATGCTGCCAAACATACCCTCGTAAAACTGACCATCCTACCGATCCTCGACTTCGGCGATGTCATTTACAAAATAGCCTCCAATACCCTACTCAATAAATTGGATGCAGTCTATCACAGTGCCATCCATTTTGTCAACAAAGCCCCATATACTACCCACCACTGCGACCTGCACGCTCTCGTTGGTTGGCCCTCGATTCATACTCGTCGCCAAACCCACTGGCTCCAGGTCATCTACAAGACCCTGCTGGGTAAAGTCCCGCCTTATCTCAGCTCGCTGGTCACCATAGCAGCACCCACCTGTAGCACGCGCTCCAGCAGGTATATCTCTCTGGTCACCCCCAAAACCAATTCTTCCTTTGGCCGCCTCTCCTTCCAGGTCTCTGCTGCCAATGACTGGAACGAACTACAAAAATCTCTGAAACTGGAAACACTTATCTCCCTCACTAGCTTTAAGCACCAGCTGTCAGAGCAGCTCACAGATTACTGAACCTGTACATAGCCCATCTATAATTTAGCCCAAACAACTACCTCTCCCCCTACTGTATTTCTTTATTTATTTTGCTCCTTTGCAACTCATTATTTCTATCTCTACTTTGCACATTCTTCCACTGCAAATCTACCATTCCAGTGTTTTACTTGCTATATTGTATTTACTTCACCACCATGGCCTTTTTTTTGCCTTTACCTCCCTTATCTCACCGCATTTGCTCACATCGTATATAGACTTATTTTTCTACTGTATTATTGACTCTGTTTGTTTTACTCCATGTGTAACTCTGTGTTGTTGCTGTCTGTATAATGTTGTTGCTGTCTCTATAATGTTGTTGCTGTCTCTATAATGTTGTCTCTGTAATGTTGTTGCTGTCTCTATAATGTTGTCTCTATGATGTTGTTGCTGTCTCTATAATGTTGTTGCTGTCTCTATAGTGTTGTTGCTGTCTCTATAGCGTTGTCTTTATAACGTTGTAGCTGTCTCTATAGTGTTGTTGCTGTCTCTATAATGTTGTTGCTGTCTCTATAGCGTTGTCTCTATAACGTTGTTGCTGTCTCTATAGTGTTGTTGCTGTCTCTATAGTGTTGTTGCTGTCTCTATAGCGTTGTCTCTATAACGTTGTTGCTGTCTCTATAATGTTGTTGCTGTCTCTATAATGTTGTTGCTGTCTCTATAATGTTGTTGCTGTCTCTATAGCATTGTCTCTATAACGTTGTTGCTGTCTCTATAGTGTTGTTGCTGTCTCTATAGTGTTGTTGCTGTCTCTATAGCGTTGTCTCTATAACGTTGTTGCTGTCTCTATAATGTTGTTGCTGTCTCTATAATGTTGTTGCTGTCTCTATAATGTTGTTGCTGTCTCTATAGCATTGTCTCTATAACGTTGTTGCTGTCTCTATAGTGTTGTTGCTGTCTCTATAGTGTTGTTGCTGTCTCTATAGTGTTGTTGCTGTCTCTATAGTGTTGTTGCTGTCTCTATAGCGTTGTCTCTATAACGTTGTTGCTGTCTCTATAGTGTTGTTGCTGTCTCTATAGTGTTGTTGCTGTCTCTATAGTGTTGTTGCTGTCTCTATAGCGTTGTCTCTATAACGTTGTTGCTGTCTCTATAATGTTGTTGCTGCCTCTATAATGTTGTTGCTGTCTCTATAATGTTGTCTCTATAATGTTGTTGCTGTCTCTATAATGTTGTTGCTGTCTCTATAATGTTGTTGCTGTCTCTATAATGTTGTCTCTATAATGTTGTTGCTGTCTCTATGATGTTGTTGCTGTCTCTATAATGTTGTCTCTATAATGTTGTTGCTGTCTCTATGATGTTGTTGCTGTCTCTATAATGTTGTTGCTGTCTCTATAGTGTTGTTGCTGTCTCTATAATGTTGTCTCTATAATGTTGCTGCTGTCTCTATGATGTTGTTGCT